>NC_054056.1:12366619-12438028 GCF_017639655.2 Falco naumanni | reverse complement strand
CTTCCAGGCTCGTGAGGTGGGGGTGAAAGCCTTTGACCTGGTGAAACAACTGCCCCAACATGAGTCTCTGGAAACTATCGGTCATTTGTTAAAGTTGATTAACGCCAAGCTTCCCTGCGCAAAATAAAGAGCTCTCTCCACCAGAGGCAGGTGTTTGGCCGGGTTCTCTCTCTGGAGTGCTGAAAACCAAAGGTGTGACAAGCCGTGTGGGTCCTTCCCGCTGCTGCCAGCTTTCCAGATGTGTCCCTTTCTGCCTCAATGAGTCTCTGAAAATGAAACACTTTGGTACAAGTTAATTTTCCTGCCCTGCTCAACCTCGGTCACCTGTTAAGGGAAAATAGTGCGAGGGTGAGAAACCAAAAGCACAACCGACACGTGACGCGTAAATCGTTATCTAATGATTTATGAATAAGCAAACAGCCTCTTACGTCCTCACATTGTCTGTCCAGAAGCCGGGACCAGCCGACGTGTTTGTTACTGGTTTCCTCCTTTTGCCTTTCAGTGTGACGAGGGAGGAGCCGCCAGGGAGGGACGGGGGGGAAGGTCTTCGCCGCGCCCTAACGCGGGGCGAGGCTCAGGACCTGGTTGGGCTCCATCGGGTGCTGCACCTCGCTGCGGGGCCCCTCCATTTCCAAATCTCCCTGTTCTCTTTTTGCAGAGGTTTAGCGGGGTCTGGCGGCTCTGGGCACTGGGGAACTCCTTTGTTCCGCAGAACTTGTGCCCAGGAGGGGCCAGAACAGCATGAGGGGCTGTCAGCCGTCCTGAGGGGCAGGAGTGAAAGGCCAGCTAGCTCCTGTCCCAGCTTCCAGCCCAAAGGAGACATGGTTTCCTCACAGCTGGGAGCTTGCCAGGGTGCCCCATTAACTCTGACATCACCCTCAAGAGGAGGAGGTCCCTTGTGTCACCGCTTTCCCCTGGAGAGCAGGGAGACCGGCCGGGCAGGGGGGGCAGGAAGGCAAAGGGACATTGGGGAAGGGCTAGAGGGGACCCCAGGGGTGGGACACGGTGCGCTGAGCTCGGTTCAGCCACCGAAGCATGTGACAGCCTCGCACAGCTGGGAAAGAGGTCAAGGGAAACTTGCCCCGCTGCGAAGGTCTGGATTCAGCTGAGCTTTAAGCCTACGATTAAGTCTCATTTACTTCAGGAGGATTTATGAGTGCATTTAATTGCCTCGCTGAATTGGGATGGAGTCAAGTACGCTTCTAAACGCTTCGTCAAGCTGGGACCGGAGCAATTAGAAGGGATTGATGCTGCTGGGAAAGGGAAAGGCTCCACTCCAGCCCCGGTCTCGTTACACGGGGAGGGGTAGCGCTGGTCAGGGTGCACAAGGGGCCCCACCAGCAGCTGGGCTGGGGGGACGGGTGGGAGACCTCCCAGTACCAGGGGAGATGCTTGGGGATGGATGGGAGACATCTCAGTACCATGGGAGATGCTGGGGGACACATGGGAGACGTCCCAGTACCACGGGAGATGCTGGGGGATGGGTGAGAGACCTCTCAGTACCATGGGAGACCTCCCAGTACCACAGAAGATGCTGGGGAACATGTGGGAGATGTCCCAGTACCACAGGAGATGCTGGGGGACATGTAGAAGACCTCCCAATACCACAGGAGATGCTGGGGGATGCGTGGGAGACCTCCCAGTGCCATGGGAGATGCTGGGGGACACATCCAGCCTCATCGGGTCTCTCCACAGCTGGCACGACCACCGCCGCAGGGTGGGGGATGCCGGGGGGGACGCTGCAGCCGCTGGCACGGTGCCACGGGCGCAGAGGAATTGGGTCATCGCGGCTGGGGATTTGGAGCCGCGGGCGCGCGGGTGCCGTAATCCCTCGGGGCGCTGCACGATGTGCCCAGCCGGCTGCTCGCTGTCGCCGCTCCTGCCTGTTCGATGCCGTAGAAGACAGCGTGAAAATTAACTTTGCGTAGGGCCGAGCATCTCCAGGGGCTGGGCTGGAGATGTGAGCGTGGGCGAGAGAGCCTTGGGCTAACCAGGAATATTTCTGGGCAGCTTTGGAAGGTTTTGGAAGAGCCGGTTCCTTGACACACCGCCCCAGCGCGCGCACTCCGGGGTGAGGAGATGTTTCAATCAACAGCCAAGAGCCCGGAGTGACCAAGCTCAGCGCTTCGCTGCCCGGGACCGCTCAGACTTGCAGCTCTTGGCACCTGAATTCCAGGGAAAAAAACCAAAATCTGGGAAGAAGCAGCAGCCTCCAGCCCTGCCTCGCCCGGGCGCGCGGGGCAGCGGTTCAAGGGCGGCACAGGCCACTGCTGCAGCCGGGAGAGTCGGGCCCGTGGGGGCGAAGCCTCGCAGGGACACAAACCCCCCGGGGACCCGCCATCCCCGATTCCCATCGCGGCTTCCCACAGGATTCCCCCCTTCCCCACCCTGTTGCGGGAACGTGCCGGGCGTCGGGTCCCCGGGTGCGAAAGGACGAGGCGGCCGCGGTGGCGCAGGGGAAATAAAGGCACGGGAGCCAGTGGGCGGGGTCGCTGCATCCATTCTCCTTTATTGTTAGCACACCACACACCGTCCTCTTGGCACTTAGTAAATGTATTTGCTTTAAAAAACACACACACACGCGCGGGTGCCATGCTGTGCAGACGCCGCAAGTTTATCCCAGGGTCTTTTTTTTGTAATTTTTAGTAATTTATTTTTTTTTCCCCACCTACCTTTTATGTTAAGTGTGGTCAAATGTCATCACTTCCAAAAGAGACAAATAAATAAAAAATCTTAAAAAAACCCAAAACTATCTATAAAACACCGCCTGGGGCTTTGGGAATGTGCCAGGAGCTCCCACACCAGCTGCACTCGGGGAAATGCTTTTTTTTGTTTGGGTGGGGTTTTTTTTCCTCTTTTTCTTCAGTTTTGTTTGAAAAGGACAGGATTTCTCTTTATCTTTTGTTTTTTAATATACTCCAGCTTGAAATTCAGTGCAATAGATACAACTACAGTGCAGGGAATGAACTATACAAAAGTCATCCTAACCATGTACAAGCTTTTTTTTTTTGTCTTAGTCGCTATAGAAACTATACCTTTGCATCTGTACCTTTTTGTATACATTATACAGTGTGAATATACTCCGAGAATATTTACAGTACTTTGCTCATCAAATCAGAAACACTATAACTTAAACGTCTACTATTAACAACCATTGAACAAAAATATATATAATATAAATATCTTCCAGTCTATACACAGAGCAGGACATGGATGTATCCGCGTGCTGATGGATTTGGGGGAGCCGGGGGCGGGGGCAGTAGCAAGGGAGGGGGGTGCTGTAGTGTGCGGCTGCTGGTTGGCTCTGCCGGCGCTTCACCGTTGGGCAAATATTGCCGAGATTAAACCACAAAAAAAAAAAAAACAAAAACCAACAAAAAAACCGAAACAGAAAGAAAAATCACGGTCCCGCTCCTCTTCTCCCCTCCTGGCTGAAATTCAGGTGACGGAGATGAGAAGCCACCAGCAGAGCCGCTCTGCGGCGGGACAGTGACCTTCCCGCTCAGGTCCGCACGCTCCGTCCAGGAAATCCCCATCCCCGAACCCACCGGGGCTTGAAATCAATTAGACTGCTTTAAAAAACAACTCGTTTCTTGTTTTTCTTTTTAAAAAAAAAAAATCGTTCGTTTAGGTTTAGTCAATTTACATGATTTTTCTAAGATTAGAACCTTATAAAAAAAAAAAAGTTTCCAGCTTTAAAAACTTCCGCTACGTGATTTCTCGTTAAATAACCTATCGCGTCATTAAAAACAAGGGCACCGCCCTCCCGTGGCAGAGGCCGCATGGTTGGTTTTTAAAACGCCGACTGGCTTTGAAATCCTGGACGCGAAACCAGCTAAAAAAATAAAAACAAAACCCAACAAAATCATTCCTAGCAGGAAAAAATTAAAATAAAATAAAATAGGTCAGTCTGTCCACGTTAAACCAGTGGGGGAGTCTGGAAAAGGGGTGTAAGCGCAAGAGCCGGACCCCCCGCTCCCTCCTTCCCGGTTTCTGTACAAAGCGTTTTAAAAAATAACCCCCAAACTCAGGAGAGAAGGTGGGCGGCTGCAAGGCCGCGGCGGGTTAGACCTGCGAGTCGGCGCCCAAGCTGTGAAACTCATCCGGGGTTTTGTCGCTCTGGCTGGCTCCTCCCTGGCGGAAACCCGAGGCGATTTCGTCGAAGGTCCGACCCTTCGTCTCCGGCACCTTGAAGTAGGTGAAGATGAAGAAGAGGACTAGCAGCACCGTGAAGATGATGAAGACGTAGGAGCCGCAGAGTTGCTGGGAAGGAGGAAAGAGGAGGAGGAGGGGTGAGCACGTGGGGGGAGGTGGCGCTGGGAGCCGATGGGCAATGGCTAAAGGAGCATTCAGCGACCACCCGCCCCCCCGGCAGCTCGGGGCACCCTTCCAGCAAGCACCCCGAGTGGGAAGGGACCCGTAAGGATCGCCACGTCCCGCTGCTGCTCCTTCCCTCCCCCTTCCTCTGAGGGGTGCCCACCCCCGGTGTCCCCCCGGCTCGTGGCGAGCGGCAGTGGGTGATTACCGCGATGTACTGGAAGCCCATGCCCACGATGAAGTTCGAGGTCCAGTTGGAGAGCCCGGCGACAGCGAAGGCAGCGGGCCGAGGGCCCTGGCTGAACAGTTCGGCCACGATAAACCACGGGATGGGGCCTGGACCAATCTCGAAGAAGGCCACGAAGCCGAAGATGGCCACGATGCTGAGGTAGGACATCCAGGGCATTTGGTCCTAGTCCAAGGGAGAGAGAGAAGGGTGGTTCGGTGAGGGGGGACGCAGCACCCGGCCATCCCAGATGAGGAGACTCAAGCACGCACGGTGCTGTGGGGCTTCTCCATGTTGGAGACTGGATTTCTGGGACCTCGAAAGAGACATGGGCAGCGGGGACCGCTCAGCTGTCACCCTTAGGACAAGTCCTTCCTCCCCCAGGTGCCCCCAGCGAGGGGCAGCCGGCAGGACCTCCTCCTGGCCCAGCCGGCCTGTCAGCACCCACCGCTCACCAGCAGCGTCAGGGCGATGGTCATGAGCACCGCGCACCCTGCCATCCCTGCCAGGCCGATGAGGTGGAGCGTCCTGCGTCCAGCGCGTTCCACCACGAAGAGCTGTTGGATGGAGACACGCGCCTGTCAGCACATCCCCGGCACACAGGAAAGCCCGCGTCGCTCCACCTTCCCTGGTGAGAGCCTGGTGGGCCACAACTCACCGAAACGACTGTGAAAGCTGTATTGACCACGCCGGAGCCAATGGTGGCATAAACGGGCTGCTCCACACCCGACTTCTCAAAGATGCTGGTGGAGTAGTAGAAGACCTACAAAGAGCAGGGATGTGCCATGAGGAAAGGGTCTTGGAGCCAGCACGACGTGAGCTGTGGGTGAGCAGCTGACCCATGGCACCTAGCTGCCCCCAGAACTCACCGCATTGATTCCTGAGAGCTGCTGGGACAGCTGCAGGACGATGGCGATGAGGATGGGCTGGCGATACATGGGGGAACGGAAGAGCTCCATTATGGTGACCTTCTTCTCCCTCATCATTTGCCGGCTCTCCTCCTTCATCTCCTGGAGGTCGCTGCTGACGTCCGTCGTGCCCCTCAGCTTCTTGAGGACTGAGGGGAAGAGCTGGAGTCAGGAGCAGCTGAGGACCCTCCTGCGTGGTGGGACGAGCTTGGGGATGGGGATCACTCACCGCTCTTAGCTTTGTTCTCCTCGTTGCGGTTGATGAGGAGGAAGCGGGGGCTCTCAGGGGCAAAGGGCAAGATGATGCACTGCAGCAGGGCAGGGACGAAGATGAACCCCAGGAGCAGTGGCCAGAGCGAGTCGTTTCCCATGATCAAGTCCAAACCGAACACCTGAGGACAAGAGGGGTTGAGTCACCCTTCCCCAGCTCAAGTGAGACCCAACTCTGCTGTTCACAGGCTCGCTACAGGCTTGGACACCCATCAGAGGGGCACAGACAGATATGCTGCTTCCAGGTGGCCAACAGATGCCGTATCGTGCTGCTGCCCACCCCAAACCTCAAGATCTCACAGCATCCCTGCTCCCACTGAGCTCCAGGTCCATCCCTCTAGTCCCAGCTCCATCAGCCCAGCACAGGCAACACTCTGCGCTGCCACACAAAACCCCACCCCCTGTGGACCCTGACAAATGTCAGCACCAAAGATGGGGGAACCCCCTGCAGCCGGTTCTCTGGCACTCACCTGCGCGATGAGGATGCCCAAGACAATGCCGAGCTGGTGGAATGTTCCCAACGCGCCGCGCAGTGCAGTGGGGGACACCTCACCCACGTACATGGGCACAAAACCGGTGGTGAGGCCAGAGTAGAGGCCAATGATGAAGCGGCCAAGGATGAGCATCTCGAAGGAGAGAGCCATCTTGGAGAAGCCCATGAGGACGGCTGACACGAAGGCGAGAATGTTGGACATCAGCATGGAGTTGCGCCTGGGGAGGGAAGGGAGGAGCGTGGTGAGGACCAGGGGGGTCAGAGAGGGTGAAGGGGCATCAGGAGAACCCAAACAGCAGCTCTTGGCAGGAGGGAGGTGCCCAAAGCCACCCCCCTGGGATGCCGGGGTGGGGTGAGGCTGCACAACCCCCTCGTTGAGGTCTACCATGGGTCCACCACACTCTGTGCTCACCGTCCAAAGCGATTGACAAAGAGCCCCACGGAAAAGGATCCGATCATGCCTCCGACAGAGAAGATTGCGACGGAGAGGGACCAGAGTGTAGTGAGGGTGGCAGGGCTGATGGGCTCATCGTATCGGTACAGCCAGGTATGGTTGTAGAAGTCCTCAATCACCTGCAAAAGAGGGAGGAGAAAGGAAGCTGTGGGTTAAAACCATCTCCATTTCATCCGTGCCACCGGTGTCATGAATTGCCTGGCCTCAGCCCCGCCACCTACGGACCCTTGGCTGGCGAGCGCTGCTCACAAGACGATGCGTCACAGAGCCAGGAGCCGCCCAGCCGCCAGGCTGGTGGCTCAGCTCCAGGCCAAGGGAGGAAACCTGATGGGATGCACGGGGGATATGCAGCCAGACAGGTTCTGGGCTCGCCCTGCCGAGAGAGCGGCTTGGCATTGCCAAAACACCTCTTTCGCCTCACCAGGCGGCCACCGGGAGGTCATGCTCCTCCCAGGGCACAGGAGGTGGGAAGGGACACGCCTCCATCCCCAGAGAAACAACACAGAAGGGGAGACAGTGGAGCTGCTGGAGGAAGGTGAGGAAGACAGCAGGGTGATCCAGGCAGCTGATCGATTCCCATCCCCTTGGACACTCCCCTGAATTTAATTTCTAGGTTTTTTTCTGCAATACTTCCATAACGCAATACTTATAACACTATAATTCCGCAACACTTCCGCAACACTAACATCCAAGACAGGCACTCGTTTTTACACAGAACACCCTTTTTTATATATATATATTTATATAAATATATATATTAAAAAAATGTATTTTTAAAGCCAGCCCACTGCTGAAAAGCCTCGAGTAAAGTTATTTAAGGGTCACCCACCCCCAAACCCAAAAAGCAAAGGGCTTGGTAACATGCTGCTGGACATCAAGTGGCCCAAAGGCCTCACTGCCTCCAAGGGTTTTGCACATGCTGATTTAAGTGTTTGCACAATCACATTTGGTTTTCTAGTTTTTCCGTCATTTCAAGCACAAACAAGAGCCCCTGGCAGAGGCAGCGCAAGAAATACACCCTGTACTTCACTATTCATTTCAATAATGTAATTATTATTTTTAAGTTATTCCTTCTACAAAGCTCCTAAACTATTAGAATTTCAGTATTTAAGTGATCTCATTCGCTTCCTGCTTCACCTGGAGGTTTTGATGCTTTGGGGGCTTTTCCCTTCCTTTTCCTAACATCACCAAAATAGATTATTGATATTATTACTTGGAGAACCCAGGACTGGCCCAGGCTCCGGTAGGGGTAAGCAGGTCTTCGCACACACCCCACCAAACCTTGCAGCGCTCTAAATTCCTCCCTACTTTCCCAAAATTGCCAGCTCTCTCGCCTTGAGGCAGAAAAAAATTAATTCAAGCAACAGCAGACACCCCAGTGCCAGCTGAGCTACACTGGGCTGTGCCTCAGCTTATCAAAAAATAACACCCAAATACCCCCCTCCTGGCACCCGTTCCTCCTGCAAAAAAGGATGGATGGAAAAATCCACCATGAGCCAGTTGTTGGGAGAGGAGGAGATGAGAAATGAGTTTAAAGTGAGAAGCATGAAAAAAAATAATTGCCATTTCCCAAAAGCTGGGGGTTTTTTCCCCTTCTCTTCCCCTTCATTTCACTTCAGCCGAGTGTTTGCTACCAGCCCTCGCCCAGTTTCGGGCCGTTCCCTCCCCACATCACATCTGCAAACACCCCACAAACACCAAGCCGCTGTTTCAGCAGCAGGGAGGACTCTATTAAGAGGACCACAAAACCGGCGCTCAGCCCTCCACCTGAGAAAGGAGCCTTTCTGCAAGGCCGCCGGCCGCAGGGAGCGGCTGCCAGCAAACACTGCTGCACTTGCACTGCTGAGGCCAGGGGAATGATGCATCTCAGCCCTTCACCCCACTCCATACCCGTCCTGCACCCTGATGCATCCCCACGCCTGTGCCACACTGCGTCCCACTCCCAATCCTGCACCCCAACGCACCCTGATACATCCCCATCCTGCACCTCAGTGCACCCCAATGTATCCCCATCCCAGTCCTGTACCCTGACACATCCTGATGCATCCCAGTCCAGCACCCCAATGCATCCTGATGCATCCTGATCCCAATCCTGCACCCCAATTCATCCCCATCCAGCATCCTAACCCCAATCCTATGCCCCAGATTATCCTGATGCATCCTCATCCTGCACCCCGATGCATCCCCATCTCATCCCTACACACTGATGCAGTCCCATCCCAATGCATCCCCAATCCTGCACCCCAACACATCCCCAGACCCACGTCCCAACGTGTCTCCACCCTTAAATGTGGGAGGAACCCCCATGCCCAGAGCATCCTGCTACCCAGGACAATACTCACCCTGCCTCCCCTCACGCCCCCAACACAGGGCACCCCAAATCTGTTCCCCCATTAGTTCTGCACTCTAAACACAGCATCACTCGCTTGGGTGACTCGTCCCTAAAACACACAGCCCAGCCCTGGCCTAAGCTCCAAGGGTTTAATCCTAAAATGCACAAAGGAAACTGAGGCAACACCCATCGCGGGGGTATCCTGCTTTGCTGGGGGCTCTGCAGGAACCGGAGCTCAGTCCCCAATGCTCACGTCACCCAGGGCAGCATCTCCTGGGTCAGGAGAGGATGGAGTAAAGTCCTTCAGCCACAGGGAAACAACACACATCCTCGGGATGCGGGGCCGGGCTCCAATGCAGGTCAGTAATTACAGAGCTCCTGCTCCCCGCAGTGCCGGAGCTCAAGAGAAAACGAGGGCAGATGCCAGAAAGCAGCTCCTCAGCACGTTTCCAGGGATTTCCCAGCTCGCCACCGTTTCAAACGCTGCTCCTATCGCCTGTCTCCAGAGGAGGATGCTCACCGCCAGCCAAGTGGGAGTGTTACCAGCGCGCATCGGTCCAGGGGAAGGCGAGCACAGGTTAGGCTGTTTTAGCAGGGTGATGCTTTCAGCAGACGGATGCATGCACTGTGGCCGTGGGTACAAGCAGCAAGGGTGCTGGACAGGAGTCGCAGCCTCCACCCGCATGAAATCCTGCATGGGCCACTCATCGGGATTAAATACAATTTAATGCAATACTTCAAATAAAGACAATTTGCATCTTTTTTGTTCTTTCCATATGGGTGGGGTCCAGGAAGTTTTTGCATGGGGTCTTCTGTCCCACAAGGAGTTTTTTCAGCACTTGAGGCGAGATATTGCAGCCTGCTCCCTGGTAATGGGATTAATGCTCTTGCAGCGTGAATCCTGCCTTGGTGGCTTTGGGATGGTGAACCAGAGGCTGCAACGATGCTGAGGGACAGGCTCTGAGCTCCTGCAGCAGCAGCCAGACCCCAGTTTGTCCTTTGACACCTTACCCCAGCAGCCGAGCTTTACCCGGGGCACATCACAAGCCCCGCACGGGATTTCTGAGCTAACATTTCCAAGCCTTTAACTCCTCAAAAAGCCACATCATTCAGCGAAAGTCAAGTTTTTCAAGGCTTCCATGTACCTACCAGCCGCTGGAGAGTCCAGGCACTACACTAGGGGAAGGAGCAAACACCGCCTGCTCTCCACCCTCCTTCGCACACAGCCTGTCCCAGCTGACCATCTCCACCCCGGGACAAGGGGACGTCCTGCCTCCAACGCTCCGGGATGCAAAGCACCCACCCCAGCAGCCATTCCCCTGCTTCCAGATGACTCAAACCCTAATTAACTCCCAGACCTTTGCTAAAAGCCAAGGTTAAAAGTTACACTGGTCCCACTTGGAGAGCATCCTGCATGCGTTCCTGGGATTTTTCCCAGCAAAAACGCTAAGTAAGGAGGAAACTAATTCTCCCGGGAAGGCGGGAGCTAAATAACGGCCTTGCAAATCCCATTACAGGCATTAAGCTGCCTAGCGGGATGTACTATTTTAGCCCGGTTGGCAGCATATGCAGGTTTGTTTTCGGGCACAGGGGAGTGGAATTTTGCACAGCTGCTCGGCGCACGCTCACCTTTTGTGGGGCGTTGATGACACCAGTGTTGTAGCCAAACTGCAAAGAACCCAGCACCGCTCCTCCCACAGCGAGCATCAGGCGAGCAGTCATCTGCAGGAAAAGGGGGAAGAAAACAAAAAAGAGGGGTTAAACTTGAGGTCCCAGCTATGGCCCCCCCCCCCAGCAGAAAGGTTCCCCAGTGCCTCTCCCTGAAGAGCTGCAAAAGGAGGAGGGACGCTCATAAGGTTGCAAGCACAAATACACAGGATAAAAGAGAAAACTTGCTTTTTTTTATAGCATCCACATGGGCTAAGGGAAAAAAATACTAGTTTGGGGTTAAAAAAATACTGTTTGGGTATTCCATGATTATTTTGCCTCTGGCGTGGGGCGGGAGTTTTTATCTGGATTTGCAGGGTCCCCTCCGAGGGCTCCACGTGACACCCAGGCAGCATGCCAGCACAAGATGTTTTTGGGGACGCCACGGTGACGCTGCCGGTCAGCCGAGCGTTGTCCCAGCATCGGCATGAGGATGCCCCAGACAGCCACCACTAACAAAGTTTTTGCATCAGAGCCTAATTAACAGTCCCTAAGCAAAATCCCGGCTATTTGGCAAAGCCTTCACCCGCCTCCTCTTCCTCCCGCTTAAGCCAGAGTGACAATCAGAGCCTTGTTTAGGAGCAGGGTCAGGGCAGGCCAGTGCTTGGGCCACCTTCGTTAATGGCCCAATTATCCCAGGCAGGAGATTTTCCCAGTGCTCAGCTCCGAGAACCAGGATCCGACATTCCCGGTTAATCAGCTTTGGGATGGTCCACGTGAAATTTATAAGCCCCTTAATTTGGGGGGTGGGTTCTTCCCGGTTATCCAGGGAGACCAGTGCATTACCCCAACCCAGGGATGCTCTCCTGGCATCTCAGATTAATATTCCCAAGGGACTGGTGCTGGTCAGGCTCCACCTAAACACCCCCCCCTAAATCAGGAGGTCTGATTGCAAAGTACATACACACAAGAAAGGGGTATTTTCTTACTGTTTTCTTTTTTTTTTTTAATAAATACAAGTAAGCGCTGCTACTGACCTCCCCTCTCTGGCCAAACTGCCTCCCTCGGTGTTAAAGTTTGCAAGGAAAAAGCAACAGGGAATAAAGCCAGCCCCGTTAATGAAGCTCATTAATTAGGCTTGGCCCCAACACAACTAATCAGGGAGGTTTTGGCACTTGGTTTTGTTCAGTGATTCTGAATAAACCCACCCTGAGACAAAAATGTCCCACTTGGGAGGGCAAAAACAGGCTGGAAAGTTGCTGGCATCCCAGAAAAACAAGGAAAAAGCCCCCAAAAAATTCTAACTCCAACCTCATCCATCTGCTCACTGCTCTGCAAAACTGCAACAGGCAACATCAGGAATGCTGAAAGCAACCTGTGCTTGAATAAACGTTGTTTAAAAAAATTAGGGTTTTTAGTCTTTGGGTGGTTTTGGGGAACTTTTTTTTTATTTCAGGGTTCCTGTGGGGCTTTAGGGGGGGGTTCTTTCCTTTTTGGGGTAGTGATTTTTACTTCGCATCACTAAAGGCTGGGTCACCCACCCCGGAAAGCTGGGGCTGCAAGTGTGCAGGTGAGTCACGGCAGCACCATGCCACAGGGATAGGGATGCATCACGCCAGCATGACCTTTACTCCGGGAAGGTGGCAGGCAGTAACACCTCGTTGCTCCAACACCAGCCACGACCCCACAAAGAATTAAGTAAGAAAATTACTTTTTGAATTTGAACCTCTAGCAAAAAAAATAACAGAACAAAAAGAAGCCAAAACTTGTGGGTTTAACCTCTAGCAAAAAAACCCAAACTTTTATTTTTAACCTTTAGCAACAAAAAATCTTTATATTTTTAACTTTTAGCAAAATAAAAAAAAAAAAACACTTTTATTTTTATTAAACTCCAGCAGCCTCAAGAGGTGAAGGGAGAGAGTCAGTCGGAAGGCTGCTGGCGTTTCTGGAGGCTCTCCCCAGGCAGGGTCACTGTGATTCAGCTCCTCTCCCTCCCTTCTGGCTTCCCAGTTCCAAACACGCTGCCCGGCCCGATCCGGGAGCCTTTCAGCTTTAACCTCGCCATTAAAGGAGAGGCTTAAGATGGCGAGATGGGGGGGGAGGAAGAAAAAAAAAAAAAAAAGTTTATTTTTCAGGGCAGCCTTGCACGGGAAACTCCGGCTAAAATCCCATGCAGGGTCTTGGGCCTTTTTTTTTTTAACCAGCTTGCAGAAAGCAGCAGATTTTATTTAGAGTTCAGGGGAAAAGAAAAGAAAACCAAAATACTTCCCCTTCATGCTTTTGTGCACTAAGCTTATTTACAGCCTGGATATATCTAACACTTGTGGTTTTTTTCCCCTACTAACTCCTATACCTTATAGGAAGTTGAGTGCCACGCTTGTAATTTTCATAAATTTGTATTTAGTTTTTGCTGCTTCCTGCTTCCTTCATCACTCTATACACAGAGGTCTGGATGCTCAGAGGAGGGTTCAGCCTGCAGGGTGACAGCAGCACCCTCAAACCTGCAGCAGGCTGTGTCTGTCTTTACAATTTTTTGTAATATTTTTTTTTACCCTTTTGGTTTTGGTTTTTTTTTCCTCCACTGCAGAATTACAGGATGTTGCCTACCTCATGGAACAAGGAAATTAATAATCCCTTTAAAAATAATAACAACATTAACAAAAGCGTCCCAGGAGGGAGTCTCAAGAAAAAAATCCACATTTTAACAGAGCTCATAAAAATTAGCCACGCAGCCTTAACAAGCATCCAAAGGCTCAGTGCAAGAGGTCCCATCCTGGGCCAGGCTGGATGCAGCGGGCAATTGTGGGGAGGGGATGCAGCCTTACAACATCTTGCACACTTGTTTGCACACTTATGTACACTCGCTGGAGTGAAGACAACCAGATTCGGTCATTGCCTGCTGGCTCCCAGCCCAGGAAAAACTTACGCATCCACCGAGGGCCAGGTAAAACCTGCTCCTAAAGCCACGGTATGGGCCACAGCACCAGCATTTACCAACAGGAGGGCTTTTTTGCAGCCAAAACAAGGGGTAATACCAGCACCGTGGGGATCAGCCAAGATTTTGTTGGGGGATTATTGGTGTGGGAGAAAACTCAGGGTGAGGGGAAGTGGAGTCAGAGCAGCATTATTTCTTTTTTTTTTTTTTTCCCCCCTTAAAGGTCAGCTGGGGACGACGACATGATCCCTCTCAGTTTTGCAACCACAAGAGGTCTGCGACAAGCCCAGGAGATGTTTTTGCATGCAAAAGGCCAGAGCAGCCCAGCTCCGTGGGCAGAAAAGCACGTCCCACTTTAATAATATTAAATATTAAATTGAAGGGCGGAGGGGTAAGCTCGTCCCCCACCTCCCAGCACCCCCAGCATCCCTACCGCCAGCTGCTTGAATAAAAATCCTTTTCTTCCTTGCAAAACACGCTCCGGATTATAAGCGTCGCCCATCAGAGCGGAGCAAACTGTTCCTGCAGTTAACTACCCTTAAAAAAAAATGTAATTCTTTCTAACCCAAATTTATCGAATGGGGTAGTTAAGATGGAGAAGCAAAGGGAGCGCATCTCTGGCTCCATTTTGGTAGCCGGGAGTTAAGCCTGGCCGGCAGCGCATCGGATTTCTTCGTTATGAGAGCAAATTTCCTTCCAATTCCTCCCCCCATCGACGCGCTGCCGGCCGTCACGTTCCCAGCTCCCACCCCTAAACCCACACCTCGCCCAAAAAAAAAAAAAAAAAAAAGAAAAAAAATGGCGCTGGGGTAGAACTAGCTTTAAATAAAATAAGATAATATTTATATATAAAAGTTTAATTAAAAAAAACAGTATTCCCAATGCTCCAAAGCAGGGGACAGGGGGAATAAGGAGTTGTTTGCTGGGGAGAAAAATAAGACTAGTTGTTCCTCTAACATCTTTAATTGGAATAAAATTATTATTTTTGTTTTTAATTACACGTTGTCTGGCGCTTTGTACAGCCACGGAGCAAATTTTTTACTTCCTTCCCTGGAAAAAAAAAAAAAAAACACGAAAAAAAAAATATCCCTACATACTTGAGTATCTCCCAAAACACTCCCAGAAGGGAATATTGGGGGGGTGGGGGGGCCAGAATCCCCCAGGCAAGGCCGGGACAAGGAGAGCCCGGGGTCTAACGTTAACGACCCCCGTGCAATTTAACTCACCTTCCTCATTCTGGGCCCGATGTCGCATCGCTTTAACCCACCTCTAATATTATAAATCAATTTATGTAAAGGGGGTTTGCGGCGCTGGGAGGACTCGGCTGCTGCCGACGGGCCGACTGAGTTTAGATTACTTAATTAACTCATTGTGGGGGGGGGGGGGGGGGGGGGGGGCGGTAAACTGCTGTGGATTGCGTCCCGGTGGCGCAGAGGGCTGACACCGGGGTCGAACCGGCGGAGCCTCCGCACTGCCGGGGGGTCCCCCCGTATCACGCCAGCCCTGCACCCCCCTGTCGCCAAGCCGGCACCCCGGGGCCCTGCCTGCCTCCTCCTCACCCCCAAAGCGGGGCCAAAACCGCCTTGTTTTGGCGCTTTCCCCCGCACCTCAGGGGGCAGAGGAGCGCCTCACCCCGAACTCTCATCCCGGCGCGCTGTAAGGCGCGGAGGCTGCGCGACGGCTGTTTGGGGGGGGTTCTCTCTTGTTTCTGAGGTAAGTTTTTTTTAAAAAATGTTTATTTCGCCTGGCGCCGGCCACCCAAGCGTGTCCGCAGTGTGAGCTGTGCCCGACGGCTTCCGGGACCCCAAAAGCAGCCGGTTAACCCCAAACCCACCCACCGCCTGCTTCAGCCGGGGCCCCGCGGAACAGCTCGTCGTCCCGCCAGTTGTGTAACGCGGGGGAGGGGGCGGCGGGCGGGACGGGACGGCGGCGGATCCCCGGGGCGCTGCACTCACCTTGCTGCCGGTGTCCATGGCGGCGGCGGGGCGGCAGGGCGGGCGGGGCGGGCAGCACGGGGGAGGCGGCGGAGCGGCGCGCAGCGGAGCCGAGCGGTGACGCGCGGCCGCGGCGGGGGCATTGAAGCGGCTTAAGAGAGCGGGAGCGCAGGGAGCGCCCGGCGCCGCGGGGCGGCGGCGCCCATTGGGCCGTGCGGCGGGAGGGGGCGGGGCGAGGAGGGGGGCGGGGCGGGGGCGGGGCGGGGGCGCGCGGGGGGCGCGGTGGTGTGCGGGGAAGGGCGGAGCGCGTGTGGCTCCGCACGTGGGCCCGAGGGCGCGGGGGGGGGGGCGGGAGGGGGGGGGCTGGGTGTGCACGTGCGCCGGTGTGCAAGGGCGCGTGTGCGTGGGGCGGGTGTGCACGGGCGCGCGTGGGCCTGTGCGCCCGGGTTTGCACACGCGCGAGTGTGCCAGGGCGCCCCCGCGCATGCTTGCACACGCGTAAGCTGTGTGTGTGGCTGTGCCCGTCGCGCGTGAGTGTGCAAGGGCATCTGTGCGTGTGTGTGCACATGTGAGTGTGCCAGTGTGTGCGGCCGAGTGTGCCAGTGCATGTGCAGTTGTGTGCAAGTATGTGCACACACATGAGTAAGTGCACACGAGCAAGTGTGCAAGGGAACGCCTGCATGTGTTTGCATATGTGTGCGTGCAAACACATGCTTGCCCAGCTGGGTGGGTGGGTGAGCGTGCAAGTTTGCAGGGGTGTACACATGGCTGCATGCATGTGAATGTGCAAGGGTGTGTACAGGTGAGCATGCGAGTGTCTGTGTACCTTTGCACTTGTGCAAGTGAGCACAGCTGTGTGTGTGCACATGCAGGAGTGTATGTGGGGTTGTGCATGTGTGAGTGTGCATGCGTGTGTGTGCACACATATGAGTGTGCTAGTGTGTGCATGCCTGTACATGTGTGCCTCTGCATGCGCATGAGCATGCAACTGTGTGTGTGCACACGTGAGCAAGTGTGTCTCTATACATTGTGCCTCTGTGTTGAATAATGGGCCATAAATCAGTGTGCACACGTAAGCATGCGTGTTTGTGCATGTGCTTGCCTCCACATGTGCATGCAACCACTCGCACGTGCTCGCCCATCTGCATGGGCCTCCGCCTGTGTGAGCGCACACGTGTGCAAATCCACGGGCACACGCATGCAAGAGCTTCCCTGCAAAGACCTGGTGAGTACAGTGTGCAACAGCCGCCTGCAAGGCCCCCCCCCCTTGCACCAACCCCCTTTGCTGAGTGCAGCCCCTGGGGTCCCAGCTCCCCCCCCACCTCCATCCCCAGAAAATCCCCACACCTGGTGTAAAACACCCTGCAGCTGGTGCAATACTCCACACATGGTGCAAAACCCTGCACCCGGTGCAAAACATGCTGTAGTGGTGCAATACCCTGCACACGATGTGAAATCCCATGCGCAGGGTAAACCCCCCCACGTGGTGCAATACCCTGGTGCAAAACCCTGCACCCAACGCAATACCCTGCAGCCGGTGCAATACCCTGGTGCAAATTCTTGCACCTGGTGCCATACCCTGGTGCAAAACCCTGCACCCAATGCAACCAGCCCCAAGGCGCTGGGCTGGGTGGGAGCAAGCCGATTCTCCCCCCCCCCCGCTTTTCGCGGGGTGCCATGTGTTTTGGGGGGCAGACAGCAGGCAATCCAGTGGGAGAAGCAGCCAGGCAGGGGTTTCTGCACGTCCTGCACGTCCGCCAGCTCCTCCCATCCCGGCATCCCACCGCCAGGCCACCAAAGGGGACGCCGGGGGTCCCGCTCGGGGACTCGCTGCAGCTCTTTGTCCACCCTCGGACCCCAAAACCTCCCCTTTTCCCCTCAAAAGCATTTAAAAAAAATCATTAAACCCATAAAAATAATTCCAAAAATTCAATTTCCCCATGATTTCTCATCCAAAAAATGGGAGTGGGAGGAATAATGGGAAAAAAATTAAAATTGCAAAAAATGCAAAAAAAAAAAAGGCAAAACAAAGGCAAAAAAATTAAAATATGAAAAAGAAAAATACACGAAAAAGAAAAAACACACAAAAAAGCAACAATTTTTTTTAAAAAGGCAAAAATAAAAAAAAAAGAAGCAAAGAGCAGAAATTGGGCACAAATTCCAAAAAATTGGAGTCAAGAATTCATTTTATTTTCCTAAAGCTGCAAAATTTTGCCCCAAATCTGGCTGGTTTGGGCAAATCCCCGCCTCTAAACTGCAATAAATACAAATTTTAGCAACCCCAACCCCGTCCATTTGCTTTTTCTCCCTTTTTTTGCTGATCCCAAATGGGAAATGGGGAAAAAATTTTATTTTTTTTTTTTCCTGAGCTGGCATTTTTCTGGTGGGGGGTGGGGGGGCCAAGGGTGTCGGGCGGGAATGCTGATGGAAGGGAAAAGGGCCGGAGGCGGGATAATCCCGTCGGTGCCGCTGAGCTGGAGGGGGATTTAGGGGAGATTTTGTCAGTCCCGTCCTTTTGAATGGGAAGGGGCGGGGGAAAGGGTTAAAATCGTTAAAATAATATCCCGGCGGGTAACGGTGGAGGCCAGAGGCCACGGTGATGGGTCAGGGACCAGCGTGGTGGTGGGACTGAAGCCATGGTGATGGGCTCAGGGACTGGAGTGGTGGCCACAGGGATGGACTCAGGGATTGGCTTGGTGGTGGGACCGAAGCCCCGGTGATGGGCTCAGGGACTGGAGTGGTGGCCATGGTGTTGTGCTCAGGGGTTGGCGTGGTGGCCACAGTGATGTGCTCAGGGACCAGCGTGGTGGCCATGGTGATGTGCTCAGGGACCAAAGCCACAGTGGTAGAGCTCAGGGACCAGCGTGGTGGCCACAGTGATGGGCTCAGGGATCAGCATAGTGGTGGGACCAAAGCCATGGTGATGGGCTCAGGGACTGGAGTAGTGGCCACGGTGATGCGCTCAGGGACCGAAGCTACGGTGATGGGTTTGGGGACCAGCATGGTGATGGGCTCAGGGACTGGCATGGTGGTCACAGTGATGCGCTCAGGGACCGAGGCCACAGTGATGGGCTCAGGGACTGAAGCCATGGCAATGGGCTTAGGAACTGGCATGGTGGCCACGGTGATGCGCTCAGGGACCGAAGCTACGGTGATGGGTTTGGGGACCAGCATGGTGGCCATGGTGATGGGCTCAGGGACTGGCATGGTGGTCACGGTGATGCGCTCAGGGACCGAGGCCACAGTGATGGGCTCAGGGACTGAAGCCATGGCAATGGGCTCAGGAACTGGCATGGTGGCCACGGTGATGGGCTCAGGGACCGAAGCCACAGTGAAGAGCTCAGGGACCAGTGTGGTGGCTACGGTGATGGGCTCAGGGACCAAAGGTACGGCAGTGGACTCAGGGACTGACATGGTGACCACAGTGATGGGCTCAGAGACTGAGGCCACGGTGATGGGTTCACCCTTTCTCCATGGGATTCGAGTTGTGGCAAGGCCAGAGGCCACAGTGATGGGCTCAGCCTTCCCCTCCTCACCCTCTTCCCTGCCCCGCGTTCTAGCTGTGACTCAGCGGCATGGCACATGCTCCCCTCGCCACCCGGCCGGTGGGATTTCTGCTGAAAAACACGAATTCCTGACAGATGAGGAAATCCGGCCACTTAGATCCCTCCTCCATGCCGCCTCGTGCTGTCATCGGTCCTTATCTTGCAGCCTCTCCCATCCCCAGCCGTGTCCCCACCCCGGGGACACAGGTGACACGGGCGTCCCAGTGACACACATGGGTGCAGTGGGGAATTGTGGGCAGCAGTTCCTATTTTTTGGGCAAAGTCCGGGCTGGGACAGCCTTTGCCGGGATAGCTTCCCGTTAATAAAGCCAGCATCACCAGATGGTGCAAGGGAAGGGAATTTGGTGCTGCTGGGACTTGATGCCGCTGATGTCTCTGCAGCCAAAAATCCTGGGTTATTCTAACAAATTTTGGGAAAGTGTTACCGCTTGACCTCTGAGCATCCTTGGGATGGAGTTGATCCACTGCAGGAGGGAATTTATTTTAATATTTCCCGTGTCCTTCGACGCGTTGGAGCCTGAAGCCCTTTCAAACAAGCCCCTGGGCCAACAATTTCTTTTTTTCCCCTTTCAAAATCCAGGCAAAAATACGCAAAAACAGGATTTCCAGAGATCCACCACCCCAATTCCTCCCCACCCCGCTAAAAACACAGCTCCCTACCCAAGCTCATAATTCCTCTTGCACAACAGCTGGAAGCAGCTGCCAACATCTGGCGGGCCCCGCCGAGCCCATTGGCACCGCGGCAAAACTGGGTCAAACCGCAGCGGTTTTGCCCTTTGAAGGTGCAGGTTGGGACCGGGTCAGGTCAGGAAGCAGCTGAAGCCAGAAAACACCAGTTTAGGTGATGAAATTGGGGACAAAGTCCATAAGGAAACAGGGATTCGTCATCAAATTGGGTTGAGCAACGCCGGCGTGAGCTTCCTTGGGGATTGCAGCCCTTAAATACTACCGGACGGCCTCTCCAGCAGCGTTGTGCTTTGTTCCCGGAGAGGTTTGAGGGACCAGGAGATTATCCAGCAGCATCCCAGCACCGCCTGGGATCATCCCCATCACTCCTGGGTCAGCTCCATCACTCCTGGGTCAGCTTCATCACTCCTGGGTCAGCCCCATCACCGGCGACACCAAAGCACTTTAACAGCCGCCGCACTCAGATCCGGCAGCTGCATCCTCTTGCTTTTCCCATTTTATCTGTAACCCAGGACTAGTTAAATCCCTCCTTGTCAGGCTGGGATCAGCCTTGTGTCCTTGGGTCAGGTGGATGCTCCACATCCGAGGAAGCCGGAACACCAAACCTAATCAAAGCAATTGGTCCCGTGTAATTTATCCCAATTAATCAGCACTGAGCCCCTTGCTTGGTTTTCCCAGCTAAGCAGCGACTTTCCATCCTAAACTGTGCTGGGTTTGGTGACTTTTCACCCATTAAAGATAAAAAGGATTGGAAAAGAAAGGGATTTTCTGTTTTTTCCATTAAAAGGGGGGATTTATCCCCCTGGTTCCAGGTCTTGCAAAGGTGCCTTTTGCATCTCAGCCCTTATTTTTCATTTTTAGGGTGACTTGATGCTCATGGAAACACGGGGAATAAAGAGGCCAGGGCTAAAAATAATCAGGTGAGTCACAGCACAGCACTGGGACGTGTCATAGAGCCGGAGCTGAAATCCATGGGAAGACTTAGAGGGAAAAATCCATTTTCCCTTCAGCTTCGCCTGCTCACGCGAGTGGCTCCCTGTTCCTCCTCCAAGCCGAAAGGAAAAGGGACACACACGTGCACATATTGACATATAGATCTATACGATGATGCTTTCCCTGCCCATAAAAGCTCCTTGGACCTCACAAATGCCCCTCACAGCCAAAATTGCAGAAAAAGGGAAATTTTTTCCCCATTTCCCATAACACTGAGATGAAATAATTCCCATTTTCTGGAGTTTTCTTCCCTTCAGGAGCTATTTCTGGAGCCAAAGGAGAGCAGCTGTTAACACTAATAATTAATCATTAATGATAGTAAGCAGAGAACGGCCACTCCCATGTCTTAATTGGCAGAGATGCTCCTTTTTGTTTAATTTTTTATTAATTCAGTTATTTTTTTATCCCGTTCCCAAGGTGTGGACAATAATAGGGGGGAATTTGGGGGTGTTGCAGGGTTTTGGGGGTTCAACCACTGGGATTTTCTCCGCTTGGGGAGAAAAAGGGCGGAATAAGGACATTTTTGCCTGTTTGCCACCCCAAGGCCGGGCGGCCGGCGCGTTCCCAAGGTCACCAACCTTGGCTCAAGGTCACTGTGATAAGGGATGTGCGAGCAAGAGTCACAGCGTGGGGGGGGGAGCCCCCAAAACTGCCTCCAGCAAAACCCCCATCACCCTGCAATAAGCATCCTCCCCTCCCCGGCACCACCATCCCAGCAGGAATCCACCCAAACCCGCTCAGGATTTAGGAATTCTACAGGAATTTATTTTTTTAGGGGGGTGGGGAGGGGGGGAGTGGTGCAGCAGCTGGATCCTGAGCGTCCTGCAGCACTCAGAGAAATCGCAGATTTGCTCCCAGAGCGATGGCTTTCCTTGCAGGCAGATTTCGGTCTGCCCATCCCATGTTCCCTGCCAGACTTGGCAAAACGCAAAATGCTGATTTTTCACCCAAACCAGCCCCGGTTTTGCTAATTTTAGGCATCCTGCCAGCCTGCAAGCCGCCGGTGCAGAGGGAGCATCCTTCTGCCCCTTGGCATCCCCGAAATGGGCTTTCTGTGGCTGGTTATGGGGAGCCTGGAAGGGGGCTGGAGGAGGATTTCTGGGCTGAATTTCAGGGCTTTGGGGGATGGGGAGCTTGGATAAATGCAGTTTTAGAAGCTGGGAGTGTCGTCGTTGCAATATTAAATGCAAGGGTGGGCTGGATGCTGCTGAGCACCAGAGGGGTGCAAGGTGAGATGCTCCCCGCATCCCGCTTCAGATGGAGAAGGAAGACCTAAAGGAAGACCTTTTGGGATGCTCCATAGGACACCATTTCATTCTTAATTAATTAACTTAATAACTTTCCTCACTCTGCACAAGGCTGGAGCCAGGCAACTTCTTTCCCTCCACGCCAACGGGGAGCACATCGGATGCTGGGTGCAGGTGGCGTTGGCATCCCAAGCTGTGAAACACCAGAAGGGAAAAGAAAAAGCTCAAAAATCCTCGTCTCTTGCGTTAAAAACCCCTCCAGCTACAGGCAAGATAGGGTTTGCCCCCCCATCCCCTTACTGGACTGGGAAGTGCCCAGTTTCTGAACTGGGAATAGGCCGGAGCAAGCTTGCATCTGCAATTACCGCCCCGCAGGAAGACAGATTAATCCCCATTACCTAATTAACTTGCTGAATAATAATTAGTCAGGTATTTCTTTGCTCTTCAGTCATAAAACCTCTTTTGCAGGGGCATGTTTTAAAGCCGGTCCCGTACATCAAACGCGTTTCTGCAAACTCAGAAGCAAAAATAAAATTCATCACCCTTGCCCTGGGGCGGAGAGCGTCACCCTGCTGCCCTGTGCCCTCCTGCTCCGGCAGCGCTGGGCTCAGGGTTTTAGGGTCACCATCACCCCAGGGTGATGCAATTGGATTTTTTGGGAGGAGTTATCGTCATTCCAGCCCAATGTAATTTGATTTTTGGGGGGCATCACCCTCCCAGGGTGATGCAAATTGATCTTTTGGGGAGCTAGCATCCTCCCAGGATGATGCAAATTGATTTTTCGTGGGGCCATCACCCTCTTGGGATGATGCAATTTGATTTTGGGGGGGCCATCACCTCCTGGGATGATGCAATCATATTTTTGGGGGGCCCTCATCCTCCCATGATGACACAATTTTATTTTTTTGGGGGTGCTCCCAGCACCCCTCCATCTCACCAAGACTCAACCCGCCCTCTCAGTAACCCCGCTCCCCAAATTCATGACTCAGCACCTCCCAAAAATTCAGGAGGCGGATTGCAAAACTCATGACTTGACCCGTTCCTTTCCAAGTCGGAGAAGAAGAAAAGCCACGCCGCCGGCTCGCCTCCAAAAAAAACCCTCCCCAAAAACTGTCTCTGTCAGCTCTGGGATTTATTCAAATTTTTATTTAGGCTTTATAAATAATGAGGAATAAAAAGGTTGGATAGAAATTATCTGTATTATTATTAGCTGCGTCAGGCTGGGAGAGGTGAAGAGTCAGCAGATGCATGCCCTGAGCATCAGATGGGAGAGATAAAGCAGAGCTTGCAACCCCTTTGCTCCTGGATTTGGGAATATTCTCTCTGGTTTTGGGGGTGATGCAAAGCCGTTGGGTAAAATCGGTGGAAAACAGCCCCCCAAAAGCCCCCCTCGGCTGATTTTCTTGCAGGGCTGGGTCACCGTCCCTTTGGTTCTCCCAATTAAAAGAATTAAAGAAAGGAAATTGGAAATGCGGCCCCCGCTGCACCTCGTCTGGAGTAATTAAAGCCCAAGGTTTTAATGAGCGGCTGATTAAATACAAAAGCAGAAGGAAAGGGAAATTCTCTGCTCATTAGAAGAAAGCGGAGGTGGCGGAGTGGGGGGCTCAGACCCCCCAAAAATGTGGGGTGACGTATAGGGTCTTGCTGTGGCCACAGGGAAGGGAAATTGATGCCATTTGCCATTAAATCCTCAAATTTGGGGGGGTTTCCTGGCTGGATTGGAACAGAGGGGAGGCCAAGAGGCTTTTTGTACCTTGCCTGGGCAGTTTGCAAGGTTTAAGGCTTTTAAAACAAATTTTTAGGCTCCAACAGAGCCTGAAAGTCCCTGACAGCCAAACCAGCTCCAGTATCTTCCAGACTGGACTTTCCTTCCCCATTCCCAGGGCTGTAAATGCAACAGGACCAGTTTAAAGCCCCAGATATTTGCCAAAGGGCTGCAGGCAGGGCCTGAGCCCCTCCCGAAATGCACCAGTGCAAAAGAGCCCCCCTTCGCCTTAAGCCTGCATCCCTCAAACCCTTTGTGCACCTGCAGAAGCAGCTCTTTCCTCGTTCCAGGCTTTGCTTCCCGTGTAATCATCCCATGCAATCCCATGCAATCATCCCATGCAATCCTATGCAATTCCATGCAATCATGCCATGCAATCCCAAAGCAATCCCGTGCAATCATCCCATGCAATCCTATGCAATTCCATGCAATCATGCCATGCAATCCCAATGCAATCCCATGCAATCATCCCATGCAGTCCCATGCAATCATCCCACATAATCCCATGCAATTATCCAATATAATCCCATTAAATACCAGGAATCACCCCTTGCAATTCCCATGCAATCCCGTGCAATCATTCCATGCAACCCCATGCAAGATGATGCAATCCCATGCAATCATCCCATGCAGTCCCATGCAATCGTCCCATGCAGTCCCATGCAATCATTCCATGCAATCGTCCCATGCAATCGTCCCATGCAGTCCCATGCAATCATCCCATGCAATCACCCCATGCAATCCCCAAAGCCAGACCCCACGGGCAGTATCACTGCCACATCCCGCAGGGAGGGTGGGATTGGGCCAGAGCAAAGCCCCCGGCGCTGTTTTTTTAGCACCAAATTCTTTGCATAAGAGAAAAGAGAGATAGGAAAATGCTGGAAAAGCGAGTGCTTCCCAGCACGTCCCGGCATGCTGGAAAACCGGCCCAGCTACAAATGTACCAGTGGGTTTGGAGGATGCTCAGAGCATCCCAAAAAAGCCAGGTGTCCAAAAATACCGCCCCCCCCCCCCCCCCCATTGGGGTCCTTTAGGTGGTTAAAGCCCCAATTTTGGGGGCAGGGCATCAGCCAAACGTACCAGGATGGTGAGTGATGCCGGTTGGATGGACCCTAATTTTTTGGGATGTCAAAGCAAGGTCACCTTCGGATCATGCCAGGGCTTGCGAGGTTCCCACGCAGCCGCTTTCATCCCTCCCTCAATTTTTAGCCTCCGACATTCTTGCGGCTTTTCCATTACACCCTGCGCTACCCTGCCCTGGGTTTCTGATTTATTTTTACCTCCTTTCCACATTCCCCAGCTCATTGCGGGGGTCAAGATTTTAGGGGTTTCCCCACCCCCGCCCCATTGCCTAAGCACCCCCCGAAAATAATGCTCCAGCTTTTGCAAGGGGAGCAAAAAAAATCGCTCGCTTCCCAAAGCCAAGGTCAAATCCTGGCAACACCCACCCAAAAATGATCCATGCTGGAGCTGCAGGGGCTTGCCCTCCTGCCCATCCATGGGAGCCCCAAAATTTTAGGGGGGGGGGGCCAAGCCAAGGCTTGTTGCCTCCTGTTGTGGTAATTGGGGCTGGCTGGCAGCTGGGGAGGGCGGCGGAGATTTGCTCCAGCATGTCGGGATTTGAGCAGAGCCTGAGCCCTGGGATGCTTGGGATGTCGATAGGCACCATTTCCCGGTGGGACTGGTGGGGTCCATGGGGGGGTGAAGGGCACCCCTGGGGTGAAGGATACCCGTGGGGTGACTGCCAGCAGGCATCGCTTGAGCAGGGTCCCCCACCGAGCGGGACGGTGCTGGGGACACCCAGGGACAGGTTGCTAGGGAGTGGGGGCTGGATTTTGGAGGGGATGCCCTGGCCAGGCTCCAGCACCCCTTCCAGGATGGGGAGGGGGGGTAGGAAGAGGAGGAGGACTACAACGATGAGTTTCTTCCTCATACCAAGCTCTTGCGTAAGGACGGAGGGCAGCGGGGTTGGGCATGTAGCAGCCTGACGCCAGGGTGATGGGCACCGTCTTGCCCGGCAGCAGGCAGCTGCCTCCTCCCTGCATCTCCCAGTTCCCATTTCTTGGATGGTCTGGAGCTGGATTTAGCCTCCTGGATGGAGAATCCCCTGGGATGAGGGGTCAATATTGTGGTCAAGCCTTTTTCCCAGGCTCCTGGTCACCACCAGCAGCCGAGAGCACTTGCCCGCAGCAAACCATGGGGCTGGGGGGCTCCCGCACTCCCATTCCACCTGCTTCTTGATGAGCCAAATTTAGGCAATTTCCACCCAAAATACCCAATAAAACAACCGTTTTCAGCCCTGGGTGCAAGGGCTGCGTGGGTGCTCTCTTGGTTTGAAGTGACTTTTTTTTTTTAATACCTCTTTTTTGAAGTTTTATCTGCTAAAAGGCAAAGAAAGAATAAAGAAAATTTAAACCTAACCCCCCACCCCACCTCCCGGTGATATTTTGCCCCCGGGGCAGAGGCGGGTGGGAGCTGCTGGCGCATTTTGTGCTGCGTCTGCAGGGTCGGGGCGGCAGATCAGGCTGTGTTGGCTTTGCAAAGCCGGGTCCCGCCGCGCTCGGCTGCGCAGCAAAGCCCGACAGCACGGTGAGGGGCTGCTGGCCTGGCACACCCGCTGCCCTTGCACGCCTGCCCCTTTGCACGCTTGCTCCCCTTGCGTGCTTGCTCCACTGCGGGCTTGCTCCCTTTTCACCCTCACTCTCTTGACTGCTTGGTCCCCTTCCATGCTTGCTCCCTTTGCAGCTCGCTCCCCTTTCACACTCAATGCCTTTGCACACGGGCTCCCCTTGCACACTCTCTCCCTTTGCACGCTTGCTCCCCTCCTACGCTTGTTCCCCTTCTATGCCTGTTCCCCTTGCATGCTTGTTTCTTTACAGGCTTGCTCCTTTTAAACACTCACTCCCCTTGCACATTTGCTGCCTTTGCACAGGGGCTCCCCTTGCACACTCACTCCCTTTGCAGCTTGCTTCCCTTCTATGCTTGTTCCCCTTCTATGCTTGTTCCCCTTGCATGCTTGCTGCCTTTGCAAGCTTACTCCCTTTAGACACTTGCTCCCCTTGCACACTTGCTGCCTTTGCGCACGTGCTCCCTTTGCAGCTTGCTCCCTTCTACACTTGTTCCCCTTCTATGCCTGCTCCCCTTCTATGCGCGCTCCCCTTGCATGCTCGCTTCCTTTGTAAGCTTGCTCCCTTTAAACACTCGCTCCCCTCACACACTCGCTGCCTTTGCAGCTTGCTCCCCTTCTACACTTGTTCCCCTTCTATGCTTGCTTCCTTTGCAAGCTAGCTCCCTTTAAACACTCGCTCCCTCTGCACATTTGCTGCCTTTGTGCATGTGCTCCTCTTGCACACTCACTCCCTTTGCAGCTTGCTCCCCTCCTACACTTGTTCCCCTTCTACAGTTGTTCCCCTTCTATGGTTGTTCCCCTTCTATGCTTGCTTCCTTTGCAAGCTTGCTTCCTTTATAACTCACTCCCCTTGCACACTTGCTCCCCTTGCATACTTGCTCCCTTTGCACATAATCCGCACTTCCATGCTTGCTCCGTTTGCAAGCTTGCTCCCCTTGCATGCTTGCTCCCCAGCTCGCTCCCCTTGCACACTTGCTGCTTGCAAAGAGGTGTGCGGTTGAACAGACCTTGGGAAGGAGACATCACCCCCCACCCACCCCCTCATTATGGTGCTGGGGAGTGCGGGTGTCAAAAACCCTGGTGACGACAGTGAAGAGAGCGATCACACGTCCCACTAGCCTTCTCCCCCATCGCCATCCCAGTGATGCTGGGTAATCCCAGTTCTGGGGGGATTTCGGGGTGCGGAAGCCGCTTACCCCCTTTCCCACGGCCCCAGCCCCTCCTGGGGGTTTATTTTCCCCACCCCCTGTGGCGCAAGCTTTTCTCTCCCTTCCCTTCCCCTGCCCAAGATTTCCTCCTGGCTTCCTGGCCCGCCTGTTTATTCCCTTTCCCACTCCCAAATACTGGATTTCTTTGTTCGCCCGATGGTAATTTTCCATCGAGGCTCCAAATCCGACACGATGCTGTAAATTCCGGCATCACCGCACCGAAAAAGCAATGTCCCACAAAAAAAACCTAATATTTACAATCTTTTATAGGCATAAAATACTCATTTACATTCCCACCAAACCCCTACAATGACTTTCCAAAGAAGGTTGCCCAAAATATCAAATTTTCCAAAATTTTGGAAAAATTGTAGTGTTGCATCCATCAAAACCTATTTAATATCTGGATCTGGGATGCCAGGGAACATCTGCAAGACTTGGATTCCTGGGTCATGGATATAAGTACTTGGGTGGTGTTTTCCTTGTAGAGGAAACCCCTGAGGATGCTGGTTTGGGATGAGTCGAGGGCTGGTACCCAGCTGGGATGCTGGGATGTAAGGGGCTGAGCCGGGCAGAGATGCTTGGACATGCCAGCCACAAAATTATATATATAAATGTATATGGGGGGTGGGGGTGTTAGGCCCTTTTTTGTGCTAGGAACCTGCAAAAAAAAATTATATTTAATATATTATATAAATATAATATTAATATAGCAACATGTTTTTCAATGCATTATATAATAAACATAGAATAATATACTCTACTATACAATACTACTATAATATCATATACTATATTATAGTGTAACACAATATAATAATTATATATTTATATATAATACACAATATTATATAACTATATCAAATCAATTGAATGAGTACATATACTACAATAAACATATTAATAAATAAATAACCAGGAATTTTAATCTTTCAAATCCTTCCTGTGGAAAACCACTTTTTTTAGACCTTTTTTCTGATGAGACACAGAGTAAAATCTGTCCCGGAGCAGGGAAAGTTGGGCTGGAAAAGGCTGGAACTACGCAAACTCATGGCACCAGCCATGAGCCCTTGGAGTGTTATTTAAATCCGACAAGGGGGTGACTTTTAGGGGAGGATTTTCCAAAATCTAGAAGAGCTCAATCCATGGATTAAGGTTTTTTTGGGACGTCCCCCACTTCAGCATCCTGCTTGTGGCGAGTACCAGAAGCCACACCAGCATCAACCCCTGGTGATGCGGGCAGGGATACAGGAGATGCAGCATCCTCCCATATCCCACCGCCCATGCTCGTTAGAAAAGGCCTTTTCTAATGAGCTTTAATCCACAACGGATTTTTTTTCAGGCATTAACATTTTTCAGATATTATTCTCCGCCGTCACCTGATGTCCGATGAGGTTTCGGGGTGGTTTTTTTTGATGCCTGCATGGTTTGTTTTCCTCTTCCTGGAATAGCCAAAGAACAAAATAAAAAATAATAAAATAAACCACAGACAGGGGCATTTGCAGGGTCAGGAAAATTCCAGGAAGGTGGGAAAAAAACCTGTTTATTTAAATCAGGAAACCCAAACCCAAGCCCTCCCGGTGCTATTGAAGGCGGGATGTGCATTGTGCCCAGTCAGTTCCCCGCTCCGGTTCCCCGCTAAGGGTGCTGGGGGGGAACAAAGCGGTCGGGAACCCCCCGCTGGGTGGGCTGGAGGAGGCGGAGGAGGAGGAGAAGGAGGAGGACAAGAGGTATGAGCGCTCCTCATCCACTCCAGCGCAAAGTCATTCCCTCCCTGGAGTCGGTGTTCCCAGCAGAGCAATGTCACGGGAGCACACGCAGGGGGGGCACAGTAAAATAATGACTGTTTTTAGTTTTATTATTGTATTGCTTGTATTTTTACATGCTGGTTTTTATTATTGTTCTTTTAGGTTTGCGTTCTTCTAAGGTTTTATTCATTTCACTATTTTTATTTGTGCATTATCACATTATTTTTGCATTTGTTTGGTTTTGCATTATTTTTTATTCCTTTTTTTTTATTCTTATTCTTGTGTTAGCTTTCTTTTTGCATTAGTTTATTTTTACATTCATGTGTTTGTTGTTACTTATTTCACTAGTTTTGTATTTCCATTAGTTTATTGTTCTGTTGTCTTATTTACATTTTTGCCTTTTCATTCGTTCATTTTTGCGTTATTTTATTATTTTCATTTTGTCTTAGTTTGTTTTTGCACTATTTAACTTCCGAATCATTGTACTTTCTCATTCTTTCATTTTCCCGTTTTTTGGTTGTTTTTTTTTTTTTTTTTTTGCATTATCCTTCCATAAAACAATAAATTTTGCCCATTTCCAACCATTTTTCCAGGCATCCAGGCATCCAGCCTTTGGGGGGATGCTCCAGGCGCATCCACCCTCCAGCTTCCTATTTTTTGTCTCCCAAATCTATTAAAAAAAACGGAGCTAAACCCATTTAAAACCATTTCAATGAAACATTTCATTTCCCAAATGCAATAATTAAAATTAAAACGATTGTTGTTATTGCAGAGGGGGAAGGGGTCCTGGGTGACGGGGGATGGAAAGAAAAAAGGGTGGGGGGTCACGTGAAAGGGCTGCGTGCTCTAGGCTGGGTTTATCTTTAGGTCAAGTAGCTTTAGGCTGGCACTAGATGCAAAAATATCCCTCTCCAGGGGCCCCCCGAGTCAAAAAATAGTTGGGGGGGGTGTCTGTTCTGCAGCAATGCACCTCCTTGCGGACTCCCTGCTGCAGGATGGGTGTCCTGGGGGACCCCATGCTGGAAAAGTCAATTTATTGGGGGACCCAGCATGGCAAATACAGGCAAATACTGTGAGGGAAAAATGAGGGGTTTGGGGGTTCCCCGTGCTGCAAAAAAAAAGGGGTCTCGTGGGGGACCGTGTGGTGGGAAACCGGATCTGTTGGCGGAGCCCACCAGGGCAGAAATGGGTATACTGGGGGACCCTAGCACTGTGAAAAGGGGTCTCTTGGGGGATCCCATCCCTCAAAGACAAGTTTATTGGGGGGTCCCAATGCTGCAAAGCAGGTGTCTTGGTGGAGTCCATGATGAAAAAAAAAAAATGGGTCTGAGGGGACCCCATGCTGCAAAAATGCAGTTACTGGGGGGCACCAGCATGGCAAAGCTGGGTCTTACGGGGAGCCCTGTGCTGCAGAAATGGGTCGGGGGGGAGGGGGTGTCATGCTGCAAAAACGTGTTTCTTGGGAGACCATGTGCTGAAAAAATGGATCTTTTTGGGGGGGGGGAGGGATCCCAACGCTGCAAAAATGGGTCTCTTGGGGGACCCTGTGTTACCAAACTGTGTCTCCTGTGGACCTCATGCTGGAAAAATAGGTTTACTGGGGGGGATCCCCCTACAAAATCCCCTCATCCCAATTTCCCGTGTTTAACTTTGGGGAGGGAACTGATCGACTCCTTGCAGGGGGCAAGCGGGGTGTGTCAGGCAGGAGATGCCGTATGTCCCCTGTCCCCACTGACCGCCCCGAACCCTCATGCATCCCCCCTGTCCCCCCACCCGCCATCGGATCCCATCAGAACATCCACAAGGGGCTGGGAGGATGCTCCAGCCCCCAGCCCAGTTTTGGGGATCATGTGGGTTTTGGGGTGCAACAAAAAAGTCTGGCAAAGACTTTTCTGCCTCAAGAGGGGATTTTTAGTGCTTTTTTCACACTATTTTTGCTGAAATAACAGCACGGTGATCAAGTAATTAGCGGATTAGCCAGGGAAAAAATCGCACGGGGATAAAAGCAGCCCTTGAGCCACTCAAGGAGGGGTTGCTGCCGATTAAATCATTTCCCAAAACCAGGCTTTTTGATTTTTAATACCTGTTTGGGGGTTCAAGAGCATTTCCCACGTGGGATGGGGTGGGAAATCCTGCCGGGACACCCGGTGCTCCAGGCAAGGCTGGGACCCTTTCTGCAAACTGGGGACCCCTTTGAGCAAATCTGGGGTGCCTTTCTGCAAACATGGCATCCTCTTTTGCAGATCTGGGGTGCCCTTCTGCAAACCTGGGACCCATCTTTTGCAAATCTGGGGGGCTTTTCTGCAAACCTGGGACCCTCTTTTGCAAATCTGGGGGGCTTTTCTGCAAACCTGGCACCCTCCTTGGCAAATCTGGGGTGCCTTTCTGCAAACCTGGGACCCATCTTTTGCAAAACTGGGGGACTTTTCTGCAAACCTGGGACCCATCTTTTGCAAATCTGGGGTCCCTTTCTGCAAACCTGGGACCCTCTTTTGCAAACCTGGGGTGTCTTTCTGCAAACCTGGGACCCTCCTTGGCAAATCTGGGGCCCCTTTTCTTAAACCTGGGGCCCCTTCTTGCAAACCTGGGGTGTCTTTCTGCAAACATAAGCCCCCATTTTGCAAACCTGGGGTCTCTCTTTCTTAAATCTGGGATGCCTTTTTGCAAACCGAGACCTCTTCGTGCAAACCTTAAGCCTCGTGTTGTGAACCTAGGGTGCCTTTTCTTAAATCTGGGATGCCTTTTTGCCAATCTGGGACCCCATTTTGCAAATTTATGGTCCTGTTTTGCAAGCCTGGGGTGCCTTTTTCCAAGCATGGAGCCCCTTTTTGCCTACCCAAGGCTCCAGCACCTTTTCCCCTTTGATGTAGCATCATTCTGCAAAGCGCTTTTGCTTCTCCTGTCAAAGGCAGGAGGGCTGCAAAGCTTATTGCTCCGCATCCCCACGCTCAACAGGATGTCTCACCAGCCTCAGCACCAAGTATCTTCCCCACAAGGCTCACATCTGACCCCAGAGAGGGATGTTCCCACCTCCCTCACCTTCCTGGCCATAAAAGAGTTTTTTGGGGTATCTTAAAAGCAAAAAAACAGGCGTCAATTATATAGTGCAGTATAACGCGTTGCTTAAAATTAAAAAATCTGGGAATTCTCATTGCTTGTCTCTAGGGGCTCTTATTTAGCTTGAAAGATTAAAATTTCTCTGAATTTCTAGCATCCACTTCTATTCCCAGGCGTGTTTTCCCATTTGAGGGAGGACAACCCCCCTTATTTCACCTTTAAAATGATAAAACTGAGCCTAAAAGTTGCAGGAGGATGTTTGAGGACAGCATTACGGGACGAGATTATGGAAAACTTGGGCTAAGCAGCAAACCTGGCTGTGGGATTTAGGGGCATGTGCCCCAGCAGGAAATATTTTCGAGCATCTATAGTTTTATTTCACTGTTTAATGAATAACAGGTCTATTCTTCGTTAGGAGCTGGTGGGGGATTAAGCTGGAGGCAGCTAAGCTTGAGGCTGGGTTCTCCCTTTCCAAGCCAGCTCCTTTGCAGGGAAAAGGGGTTATCAATTTATAACTTTATATTTTAGATATAAATACATATACTTGGGGGGAGGGGGTGTAAAATTAAATTTATAACCCCTAGGATAGCTCAGACTGGGGGATTTAAAAGCTTCCCCCAGGGCTGCAGAAATCATAAATTCAATTAAATCCCTGTTTTTTTCTTTATTTTAAATATTGGAGTGGACCTGATCCATTGGGCATCTTCCTCCTCCACGTGTACCTGCTGAGACGTGGGATGCCGATGATACTAATCCGGGCTGTATCGCCCGCTGCAAAACTCTGCCGGGAAGGATTTGGGGGGATGGGGGGGGTGGGAAATCCCTTCGAGCCAACACGTTTGCTGTGGAATTTCATGCCAAGGGCTTCGTCAGAGCCGGACGGATTTGGAGCTTGAGCTTTGCTACACCCCATATTGCAGGTGGACGTGCGGTAACTGCGGCTGTTCAGTGGGGTTGGCAGGGATGGATGGGGGGGTGGGGGGTGGTTATTTACGTTAAATTTCTCCTGCTGGTGCAAAGGGCTGGAAAATAGAAAGCAACAGCTCCGCTGGCATCTTGGCCTCTTTCCGACCTGCTGAGCTGGAATAATCTGCAGGGATTTTTGTTTGAGGTTACCCCAGTCTCGTTGCGGGTTTCTGGCTACCGAGTTATGAAATGGGAAGCAGAGGGAAGGAGGGCTGGAACCGGGGGGTGGGGGGGGTGAGGGGGTGGTCTGCATCTCCAGGGCTGGCATTGCCCCACGTTAGGGAGATGTGTGTTGGAGCCAGTTAAGGTTAATTTGGATTTTCAGGCATGTTTGGCACCGTCCTTTACAGGAACACCCTCCATGTCCCTGTGGTTGTGCTTACATCCTCCTCTCACCCTCCTCTTCATCAGCATCCCCCAGCCCAGCTCCCCCGTATCTCCCAATGGGCATTGACCTGGGAATCTTGGTGACCTTATGCTGGTTCTTCTCCTCTTGACCTGGGAGGGTCTAAAGTGGCCACATCGTTCTGAGAAGGTGGCACCAACCCAAGGGGCAAATGTCTTGACTGGCCAATGCTCTTAACATCGAGAGCATGTTGGAAATACCAGCTTGCTCATCAAGAAGAGACCTGTCACCTTCCCTCGTCATGGGGTTGTGACTTCTCCTGGTCAGAGGAGAAAGCCTGGCTGATACATCAACCTCTTCTCACTTGTCCTTCTCCCCAGAGCAGCGTGACTCAACCAGTCCTACGTTATTCAGGACATTCTCCTGGAGCAGGAACTCCAGGCTGACTCAAAAGGAAGCAAAAACTCGGATTCAAAGGGTAGGAAAAGGAAGAAGCCAAGTGGTAGACAAATAATCACAGTCCAGGAGAGCAAAGCGGGAGGATGTGACCCCATGCAAGCAGTGGTGGGAATGGGATTGAGTCTTGCCTGGGACCATGCATCCAACCCATGGTGCTCTTGGTGTGAGCAAGAGATGAACATCTTGATGTAAACAACAGAATAAGGTCTTGGTGCAACCAAGAGATGAACGTCTTGGTGTAAACAACAGATTAAGGACTTGGTGCAACCAAGAGATGAACGTCTTGGTGTAAACAACAGATTAAGGTCTTGGTGCAAGCAAGAGATGCAAGGAGGCTGGGCTGGAGAACCAGAGCCATCAGAAGGAGGATCTGCAGCTAACATTGGAAATAAGACCAAGTTGGAGATCTCAATTACTTTGGGTGGACCAAGTGGCATGCAAAGCCAACAGAAACTTTGCATTGGGAGCTCCACCACTTTGCATGCTCCCGGCTCTCATTTGCATGCACCTTGAAGTGGTGCAACAAGGGTTTGTGGTGCACATGCTTTTCATATCGGCCAACAACCAAAGCTGGAGGAGAAACTCAACCAGCAACAGGTTAGCACCAAGCAAAGTGAGGAAGAAGCATTGCATGCCCAAGTACCCTCCCGTTGCTCCCAGAGATTACCAAGGCACCTTTTGGCCCTCAAATCTGTTAAGAAATGAGAATGACTTGAGCCTGTGGAAGACTGTGTCAACAACCTCAGGGTGGCTCAAAACCAGCTGGCTGGAGAGTTGCTGAGCAGGGATGGATGGAGCTGCATAGCTCCATCTGTGTCCCAGGTCCATCCCATGCTGGAAGAGACATGGGAAGAACATCAACTCATCATCCATAAAGGTCTTGGAGGCGAGAGCTTAAACCTTGTGGTGGTTTAGGGTTGGATGTAGATGATGCATCTGGATAAAGCAACTGGAGGTGACACTAGGCTTATTTTGCCCTAAAACTGCGTGACGTGCCCCAAAAGCCACGTGAAATGAGGCTGGATGCAGCTATGGGGTATGGTTACCCACTCATAGACTTGTATACTCGGTACTTACATATGGCAGACAAAACAAAAAAACTATTTCCAGTTAATTATGTCCTCAGCATGCCGTTATCAGTCCTAATGACCAGCCGCATCCCACCTAAGCCCAGCTGACGTCCCAAATCCACTGTTTACCTTCTGTCATTGGAGATAAGAGCCGGAATCCGGAACAGCTCCCTGCCAGCCCAGGTGATGCTGAGCCTGGCTCGCTGCCACGTTAAATAACCCGGGAAGAGCTCACCCTGTTTGTTTTACCTTGCTGGCATTCCCAAGATCCAAGCGGATCATTTCCGATGGGTGGTGGGGCCACTCAGGACATGGTTCAAGGAGAAATTCCCAGGGATAAGTGACTATATCAGGCTTGGAGCATCTTTATTAGAGCCAAGCTCTTGGCATGCAAAGGTGTTGGAGGTGATTGCACCCAAATGATGGATGGAGGCACTCAGGGGACTAGGGTTTTCCAGCTCCCCAGCGCCATCCGATAGTGGGATGGCCAAGCAAAGTCATGGAATGCTTCAAAATGTTCCCCAATACTCTATTAACAGCACTTCATCCCTACTCTAGAAAAATGGCACTTGTTTTGCAAATTTAGGTGGTTTCTCCAGCAAAACATGTCTGTGGGAGATGCCCAGGAGCTGGGCAAGGGGCTGTGAAGCATCTCCAGCAGCACCAGAGCATTGTCGTGCATCCCCAGCCATGGTGAGGAGCACAGGGAAGACATCGTATTGCTGCTCACTGCACACAGGGAGGGATAAACATCCCCTATCTGCAAGAAAAAAACCCACAGCTCCATTTGCTCCACCAAAAACCCCAGCTCCACCACGCAATCGGGGGGATTTTAGCTCCATATCCCTGTCGCAACACGGGTTCAGCATCAGCGCAGGTTTTTCCCCAGCAGTATAAATAAATCGAGGAGTATTTTGCTGCAGGGGGGTCTATTTTTCCTGTGTTATCTCCTCCTTTGCTTGATTTGGCAGGTGTTTCTGGCTGGAGGGGAGCAAACCTGGATGAGTTCACCGGGATTTACTGGCGATAACATCTTTGCTCCTCCTAGGAAAAAATCAAAATACCAGAAGCAGGTTCTCCAGGAGGTTTCTCGAAGGGTAAAAATCCATGCGGGAGGTTCCCACGCGCCCATGGGTGACTGTACCCATGCAACCGGTTGTGGGGCTGGGTGAATCATTGCATTTCAACTTGGGTGAAAACCCTCCGACCAGAGCTCCTCTTCCTTTATTTTGGATATCAGGGATGAAAAACAAGTGGTTGGGATGGGCTGAAAACTTCTCAGACCAGTTGTGCGATGTCTTCTCCAACTCCTTCCCAAAATGACCCCTCCTCGGTGCTTTCATCTCAGCGTCTTGCCCCAGCAATCAGGACTTGGGATTGTAAATAGGATGGCTGGGGAAATTTCTAACAAAAGGTACTGCCAGCCCCTATCCATTGCAATTCAGACCCTGATATATGGAATTTTTTCAGGAGGTGATGCTGAACATCCCCCACGGTGCAAAATGGGGACCGAAAGCATCCTCAGATCCCGCTGGAAATAGGGAGAAGCTTGAAAGGAAAGTGAAATCCCACCAGCAGAGCAGCTCCATTAAGAGAAAAAAAAATCAGAAATATATAATAGAGAGAGAGAAATGCAGGATCTATAAAATATATTGCTTGATGCATTTTGTCCTCGATGTGGGGCAAAATGATGGGGAATGGAGGTTCAGTATCACCAGCAGGTTGTTGGTACCCAATGCAATACCATATTGAAAGGTGGAAAAGCCATAAATTAGGGTCAGGGATAAGGCAATAAATCCTTTTTGAAGGGAAAATGGATTGTCTTTTCCCTTTTCCCAAAGGAAAGCCCCAGGAAGAGCACGGGGACAGCAAGCACGCTTGGGTTTGGGTCAGGGCAATGGCTGAGCTGGCCCCAAGGAGGGGATGCTGCAGAGTTGGGAGGTGGTTTGGAGGTCTCCCACCCAAATCCATGTTAATCTGTTTAATTAACGCAGGTTTGCTCATCAAACAAGGCCTGGGGTGGCATTTTATTGACTCTTGCACTGGAGAAAATGCCGGGTGTGAAGCATTTTTTGTAATTAGCAGGGGTGGTTTCCCCTCTCTGCAGTACAAATCTATAACAGAGGTGGAAAGTAGCATCCAGTTCCTTCAAAAAATGGTAAAAATGCAAACAATTCCCTCAATTTATGGGTGTATTTAGGTCTTCTGTCAATATTAAAAATAAAATAGATTCTTACGGATTCCATGATTAACTTTGCCTGGTTAAAACCAAGGGGGAATCAGAGCAGAGCAATGCCTGGTGGTGGCTGAGAGTAAGCCCAGGGTGGCCCAAGCAGGACAATGGCATATTTTCCAGCTTTTCCCAAAAAATCCCCACCTCAGATGATGCTGTGGGAGAAGTGGAGGTGGCGTGGGGGTCCCTGCTGGTGGCTCTTGTTGATCTGCAAACCCATTTTTTGGGCTTCCCCTCTCCTGTCGGAGCCCCATTCTCGCTCAGCAGCAGCGCGGGGGCTCTCCGCTAGCATTTTCCAGGAGAAATCCAAGCGTTTCCCACCACAAATGGGATTTATGGTCTCCCTTGGGGTGGGAAAAGGCCTGGAGCAATGTTTTTTCGTTTGTCCCGCTCCCATGTCCAGCGTGCAAGTGGGAATGTTGGGATCTGCTCCTTCGGCCACCAAATATTTGGCTTAAATGTGAGATGGGGTGAGGCGAGGGCAGGAGAACAGTGGGACGAGTAAGAGTGCTCTGGTACGAGGGGAGTAGTCCAGTGTAAGCCTGTTGCAAGCCCCTTGTAAACCCATTGCAAGCCTGTTGCAAGTCTGCTGCAAGCTACTTGCAAGCTCATTGCAAGCCTATTCTGAGCCCGCTGCATGCCTGTTGCAAGCCTGTTGCAAACTCACTGTAAACCTATTGCAAGACACTTGCAAGCCCATTGTAAGGCCCTTGTAAACCCATTGTAAGCTCGCTGCAAGTTACTTGCAAGCTCGTTGCAAGCCTATTCCAAGCTACTTGCAAGCTCGTTGCAAGTCCGTTTCAAGCCTGGTACACGCCTGTCGCAAGCTTGTTGCAAATCCACTGTAAATCTATTGCAAGCCCATTGTAAGGCCCTTGTAAACCCATTGCAAGCCTGTTGCAAGTCTGCTGCAAGCCACTTGCAAGCTCGTTGCAAGCCTATTCCAAGCTACTTGCAAGCTTGTTGCAAGCCTATTCCAAGCCTGCTGCATGCCTGTCACAAGTCTGTTGCAAACCCACTGTAAACCTATTGCAAGCCACTTGCAAACCCATTGTAAGGCCCTTGCAAGCTCATTGCAAGCCTGCTGTAAGCTTGTTGTAAGCCTATTGCAAACCCCTCACGATCCCATCACATCCCACCACCAAGGGAAGGAGGAGGTTGGGATCCTGGATCAAAGGAACCCCGCTGCTCCAAGCCTCCCTGTGCTGAATTTCCCAGCCTGGGCTCCCCTCCCTTCTGGTTCCAGTTACTCAGAGGCTCCAGGGCTTCCTTCATCTGGGCTGTCCTGCCTTCCCGCGCGTCACTAGTCACAGCCCCATGCAGCCATCACACCTTCGGGGTCCTTCTCCGCAGCACCAGGGGGTTTTCCACCCTCCCCGGGCTCCAGCCGACTCTTTCATCTCCCCCTTCGGCAGCTGCTTTTCCTTAAAGCCGGAAAGCAAAGCGAAGGGCAGGGGGGTGGCTGGAAATAAAACTTCTCCCTGGATGGTCTGAAACAAGAGGCAAACCCTGGGAAAGCTGGAAGCATCACCAGGGTGTTGGGAAACCTCCAGGCTGGCCCCAGCCACACTGCTTCTGGAGAGGAGATGCAAAAACTGGGAGCTGGGATTTGGCTTCCTGAAATGTGTTAGTATTTTAACGTGTATGGTTAGAAGACACTGCAAGCCCATTGCAAACTCCGTGCAAGCCCATTGCAAACTCCTTGCAAGCCCATTGCAAGCCCTCTGCAACCTCCTTGCAAGTCTATTTGAAACCCTTTGCAACTTCCTTGTGCAAATCCATCGCAAACCTGTTGCAAGTGCATTGCAAGCTCATAGTAAGCTCATAGCAAGCCAGGGCTGCTCTCAGCCCTCTATCCCACCCTATTGCAGAAGCCACCCAAGCCCCCAGCGCACCGATCCGTATCTCCAGTTAAATTTTGTTTAATTAAATCTTTCCTGTTGGAAAAATAAGATATATACGAAAGCGAAAAGAGAAAAATCGCATCACTTCTCGTAGCCTCCCCCGCGCGAAGCCCAGTGCCTCGCCGGGGCATCACCCCATTGCTCCCAACCCCGCCGGCTCAGCAGAACCCGCCGACGGCCTCGTCGGGCCCCTTGGCCTCGTTAGGGCTCATTAATGAAGCGTCCGTCTCGCTTTTCCAAGCTGTCAGCGCCCATTACCATCCGGGTCTCCTTCACCCCATCCCGCGGGCTGGGAACGGGACGGGAGCGGGAGGATCAAAGGCGACGGGTGTCCAGCTCCAGCAGGGCAGAATAATTTAATAGAGAAGCTTATAATTTATTTTTACAAGGTTTGTTGGGGTTTTTTTTTTGCTATTACCAGCTTTTTTTATTTTCTTTGCTATTACCCGTCTCGATTCAGCCCATAAATCTTTGCTGCCAGCTCTGTCCGCTCCCATTCCACTTCCACCACCAGGAAAAACTGGGTGTTTTTTTTAATTAAGCTCAAAAGTTTTGGCAAATTCCACTTTTCTCTTTCCAGGGAAATTAAAATTTGTTGGAAAGGCTGGGATGGACAAGGGGGAGGCAGTGGGATGCTGGCGTGTTACCACTGCTCTCTGCTGGACCCACTGCATTTCCCACAGCTGGAGCCAGAGCCAGACACCGCGGGGCTGGGGCAGGGGAGGAGGAGGAGGAAGAGGAAGAGGGATGGTGCTGGGGCAACCCTGTCCTGAGCATCCCCAGCTAGAGAGAAGAGGCAGTGATGGAGCTCCCATGGCCCTGCAGGCAGTGAAGTGTCCAGTATTGCAACCTTCTCCCCAGTGCTGCAATCCTCCCTTTAGTGTTGCAACCCCGTCCTGATGGGTTTGGGGTGGTTTGGGATGGATGGACAGACGGACAGCAGGGCTGGAGCTGACACCAAGTGGATGGAAATTGCAATTTCTTCTCCATGAGCAGAAAAAGGACGATTTGGGGCAAAAAATGGAGGGGATTGCAAAAAAATCCAAATTCCCACCCTGCAAGCAGCCAAAATTGTGCAAAAAAAGGACAATTTGGAGCACCCAGAAGAAGCCAGGGAGGGCGGCGGTGGCAGCAGGGGGGGAACCACGTCAGCCTGCAATTTCCTTTGGAAAAATACCCGAATCCACTGCAAAAAAATGAAATAAACCCCCAAAGCTGACTCGAAATATTTATGTAACCTCGGTCATTCCTTTTCCTGGCTTTCCTGCCCCAGAATGGGGGGATGCTGGAAGCTGGGGGGGGGGGGGGTCTCTGGGGGTGGAGGGGTGATGCTTTGGGTCACCACAGTGACCTTCACATGCCAGGATGCTCATGCAAGAGAGGCAGGGATGGATGGGGGTCCCTCAGCATCCTGGGGGGGCTAACGAGCTCCCAGCCTCATTAAACCACCTGCTTTCATTAAGAAAGGGATGCAGTGACACCGTGCATCAGCAACCTGGGGACCATGGCAGTGTAGCCCCCACCCCCCACCACGATAAGGGTACTGGCAGGGAGGCGGGAGCCTGACACTCATACAAAGCCTTTATTTGGTCCCAAAAAAAGCCATTTTATTCCCCCCAAAAATAAAATTTTGCCTTTTTTTGGAGGGATTTAAAGCAGCTGGAGGCCGCAGGTAGGCGGATATGAACCAGCTCCAGCCTCGGCTCCGCTCACATCAGAAAATATCCGGCTTCATTGTTTGGGGGGGGGACGCACCGTGTCCGTGCTTTGTTCCCTTGGGACCTTTTTGAACCGCATAAATATTTGCAGAGCTGAAATACGTAGGGAGGTGGAGGAAATTTTTCTCTCCCCCGCCCCCCCCTCCTTATTTTTTGGGGCCAAATGTGGCTTTTTGTACTTTCGGAGGGAAATTTCCGGCTGGAAACCCAACCCTGAGCATGTTTGGAGGTTGAATGGTCACCCTGCTGGGTAGAAACAATACGAATTTTTGCTTAAAAGCTTTTCCTGCCCGGTTCCCTGGAGCGATCAGGAATTGCATCCCACCAGCATCATCGTGGCGCAGTGCCGGCGGGATGCACGAGGAGCATCGGGACTCCTGGATCTCAGCATGGCGTGGATTTTTTGGGGGGGTGTTCAATGCAGACACATGGAGCTGGGGGTGGGGGCTGGGGTGGGGTACCCCAAAATGAAGCCACATCTCCAGAGTAAAGGGTGCTGGTGGGGCATCACCTGTTTGATGGGCATCGTCTTTCCCTCCAGGGTGGTACCTGAAGGGGACCACCTGCCCGATGCCACAGTTGGTGATGTCATCACCTGGTGTGGCTTTTTTTGGGTTGAAAAGGGCAGGATTTTGGCCACACACTGGTCTGAGTGGTTTTGGTGGGGGCTGGGATGCTCGGTGGGCCCTGAGCATCCTGAATCCTGGGAGGTCCTGGGGAAAAAAAAAGGAGGGGACAAAAGAGGGTGAGGGGTAAAAAAAGAAGGAAAAAAAGGGGAGAAAGGGAAAAAAGGGGGGGAAGGGAAGGGGAAAAAAGGGATAAATCCCGCCTCATCCAGGCCTTTTCCAAGCTCAGCGTGGGAGGGAAGGCACTGCCCCCTCGTGGCAGCAGCCAGGAAGCCCAAAGAGGGGGGCCAGCCGCCCCCAGCCCGTGGCACGTTCCCCCACAGCCCCCCCCCCCGTACCCCCGCCTCCCCCCCCTCCCCAGTAAGCTTCCCTGGGGTCCCCCCGCAGCCCCCCCAGTACCCCCTCATAGCCCTGCCGGTACCGCCCCCAGTTCCCCTCAGTATCCCCCATAGCCCTCCCTGTACTCCCCCAGTTCCTCCCCCCATAGCTCTCACAGCCCCCCAGTACCCCCCAGTTCCCCCCATAGCCCCCCAGTGTGTCCCCCCCGGAACCCTGCCATCCCTCAGTGCAGGCAGGAGAGGGCAGCACCTGCCCTCACAAAGCCAAGGTGGGGAGGGAGGGGGCAGGATGGGCCCCCGAGGGTGGGGGCGGGGTGTTGGTGGCCTGGCCCCTGCCCCCCCCTCCGCCCCCCGGGCTCCCGTTGCTGCTCCCTAGGGGCGGGAAGGGCTGGGGTGCTCGGCCCCGCTTGGGGATGCTCCCCCCAGATGCAGCCCCACGGGTCCCCCTGCAACTCCACGGGCGCCCCTTTGCCAGCCCACGGGTGTCCCCTGCAAGTCCATGGCCCCCGCACAAACCCACGGATGCCCCCTGCAAATCCACGGGTTCCCCTTCACAAATCCATGGGTGCCCCTTTGCAAACCCACTGGCCCCCTTTGCAAACCCCCAAGCGCCACATGGAAACCCACAAGTCCCCTTTGCAAACCCACAAACACCCTTTGCAAACCCAGGACTCCCTTTCTGCAAACCCCTATGGTCCGTTGCAAAGCCCTACGTCCCCTTGCAAAGCCCTACATCCTGTTGCAAACCCCTATGTCCCATTGCAAAGCCCTACGGTTCGTTGCAAAGCCCCATGGCTTGTTGCAAGCCCCACTGCCTGTTGCAAAGCCCTACATCTCGTTGCAAGCCCAGAGCCCGTTGCAAACCCCTACATCCCCATTGCAAAGCCCCACAGTTCATTGCAAACCCCTACGGCCCGCTGCAAACCCCTACGTCCTGTTGCAAACCCCTATGTCCCATTGCAAACACCTATGTCCCGTTGCAAACCCCTACGTCCTGTTGCAAACCCCTATGTCCCGTTGCAAAGCCCCGCAGCCTGTTGCAAACCCCTATGTCCCGTTGCAAAGCCCTACAGCCCATTGCAAAGCCCCACAGCCCGTTGCAAAGCCCCACGGCCCGTTTCAAACCCCTACGTTCTGTTGCAAAGCCCCACGACCCGTTGCAAATGCAGGAGTCCCCTTTCACAAACCCCCAGACCCTGTTGCAAACCCCCTGGCCCTTACAGAGCAGATATTTTTATTTTCCACAGCGGGGCGGTGCAGCCAGGCTCAAGGCGTGGCCAGCATCTCCAGCCGGGCGCTGTGCACCTGCACCGCATTGATCTCCCAATGGGTCCAAAGTCCAGCTCCCGCCACAGCCTCAGAAAGACAGGGATGAACCCAGCATCCAGCTCCATCCAGCCGCAGAGAAATGGGGGGGGGGTAACTGCTGGCCTGGGGCCTTCGGGTTTCTCCGGGGCACCCCAAATGAAGAGATGTTAATTAGGCAGCAGCTAATGAGGTGTGATTAATGGCCCAAATTCAGCACCCAGACTCCCTTCTGCAAACCCCATCCCCACCAGCAGCTCTGTCCATGTGGTTCTGGGTGGGCCTCGGGGTGATGCTGCTTGGGACACGGGGACAGGGGCAGGACCCCCACTGGTGCGATGGCCTCCTGCGCCTGCCCGGCCCCTGCCCCCCCAGCAGCTCCCCCAGGGACCACAGGCAGCACCGGGGCCACCATCCCTCTGGTGCAGCATCCCACCAGTACCAGTGCTGGACACCTCTGGGAGCACCCCCGGGTGACCCCTGGCAGTGGGGACACGGGGACTGGTGCCACCACCCCTGTACCGCAGCATCCCACCGATATCAGCCCCAGGTGACCCCTGGCAGTGGGGACATGGGGCCCGGTGCCACCACCATCGTACTGCAGCATCCCACCGGTACCGGCCCCGGGTGACTCCAGGTGTCCCCAGGCAGGGGGGACATGGGGACCGGTGCCAACACCCCTGTACTACAGCATCCCACTGGTACCGGCTCCGGGTGACCCCGGGTGACCCCTGGCAGCGGGGACACGAGGACCGGTGCCACCACCCCTGTACTGCAGCATCGTACCGGTACCAGTCCTGGGTGACCCCGGGTGTCCCCTGGCAGCGGGGCCATGGGGACCGGTGCCACCATCCCTTGTGTGCAGCATCCCACCGGTACCGGCCCCGGCCCCGGGTGACCCCGGGTGACCCCGGGTGACCCCTGGCGGCGGGGACACGGGGGCCGGTCCCCCCACCCCCGTACCGCAGCATCCCACTGGGACCGGCCCCGGGTGACCCCGGGCAGCCCCGGGACCGGTGCCGCCCCGCCCTCGCCGCAGGGTCCCGCCGGTCCCGGCCACCCCCTTCCTCCCGAGGCGCATCCGCAGCGCGGGGCGGGCTCCCCCTCCCCGTTGCTACGACGACCCCCCTCCCCTCCCGTTGCTATGGCGACCCCACTCCCCACCCCCCCCCTCCCCACGTTGCCATGGGGAGCGCGAGCGGCGGCCGCCGTCGCGGCGGGCGCGGGGCTAGGTGGGCGTGTCCGGCGGGGCGGGCGGGGCGCTGATTGGACATCCGCGCCACGTGACGCGCGGAGGAATGCAAATGAGTTATGGCATCGGGCCGCCGCGCCGCCGCCTGAGGGAGGAGGGAGCGGCCGCGGGCCCGGCCCCGCCGGCACCGGCACCGGCAGCGGCAGCGGCCCCGGGACCCCCCCCGCCCGCCCCCGGAGGCGCCAGGGCCATGGCCGTGGCCGGCGGGAGCCGCTCCGCCCCGGCCGCAGGTACCGCGCTGCCCGCCGCTACCGGGCCCCGGCGGCTTTGTCTGGGCCGGGCCGGGGCCGGGGGGGGGGGGCGGGGGGGTGAGGGGGGGCCGCGCCGCGCATGCGCCCCGCCGCCCGCCGTGCCTCAGTTTCCCCACCCGCCTGCCCGCCGCCACCGGGCCGGCCCAGACCCCGCCGGTGGCCGTATGCCCCCTGCCCGCCGCCACCCCGCTGTACCCCACCCCCACCCGTGTGTGCCCCCCCCCCGCCACCCTGCGCCCCTTCCTCCAATTCCACACCCCCTGTTACCCCTCCCCACCCGCCGCTATCCTGCTTCACCCCTGCGACCATCCCCCCTTCTACCCCCCCCAGCCACGATCTCCCACCCCCCACCCCACCTTGTGCCCCCACTTTCTCATTTTACCCCCCTTATTATCATCTCCCACCCCCCTTCCCATCCTATTTGGCCACTTACTGTCATACCTGCCCCCCCCCCCGTGCTATCCCACCTCCCCACCAGCGTTTTCCACCATCCAACAACCACATCCCACCCCTCACCATCATCTCCCACTCCTGCCTTATTTTGCACCCCCTTTTTATCCCCCCCCCCAGTACCATACCCTGCTGCTACTAGTCTCTCTACCCCCCTCTGATTTTATTTGCCCCACATCCTAGCCCACCCCCCATCACATCCCACCCCCCCTGTGATTCCCCCCCCGTAGTTTGGGCTCAGCTTGGGGGACTCCAGCTCTGCAGCTGCTCCCCGGGAGCAGTGGGACCCCCACGTGCTCCCCCAGCCATGGTGGGTCCTGCCATTGCCTGGCGGTGCCGGGATTCTTCCCCCTTTTTTTTTTAATTTGGGTGGGTTTAGTGGTTTTGGGGAGGTTGCAGGGGTTGGGGGTGGGTTTCCTCTGGCTCAAAAGTGAGGTGCCCCCCTGTGTCACCCTGGTGTCCACGGGGGTTTGGTGTGGGTGAGGGCAGGGGGCTCAGCCCCACATCAGGTGAGTGGTGGGTGCTACCGGGGGCTGCCCGGGCCATGCTCCACTTGAGGGGATTGGCTCAGGATGGACCCAGAGTGGTCCCTGTGGTGGCCCCATGTCACCCTGATGCCACCAGGGTCTTCGGGGCGTTGGGGTGTCCAGCAGGGGAAGGTACTTCCCAAAATTTCTCCGGCTTGTGATGGACACATGCCATTGGGCAGACCCAGCACTGGGAATTGTCATGGGCCACGTGCAGGGATGTCACATGAAGCAGTGGTGGGGGCACATGCACGTCCCACCTCACGCTTCGGGGCAGCAACACCCTCAGGGGACACAGCCCCATGGGTCACTGGGGCCAGGGACGTCACCTCTGTCATGTTCCTTGGGTGCCATGCCGGGGCTGGAGGTGGCTGGTATGGTTTGGTGGGGCCATGCTGTGGTGTGGCCACCAAGGCCACCTGCCGTGGCCACCAAGGCCACCCACCGTGGCTGCTGTCCATGGTCTGCAGCACCCCACACTGCTGTCCCTGGTCCTGCCACGGTGGCACGCGTGGTGGTGGCACCCATCATGGTGGCACCCATTGCCTGGCAGTGCAGGGGCTCAGCTGGGGCAGACGTCATGGGCAGGTGACCAGAGGTCCTTTGGTATGCACAGAGCCACCAGAGCACGGTGGCCGTGGGTGGCTGCTGGTGACCACGGAGCCTCATGGCCACCACGGTGGTGGTGCTGCCCGCAAACCCCCTGCAGCCTCCGCAGCACCCATCCGTCTGTCATGTCCTCCTGTCCTTCCGTCCATCCCTCTCCTACCATCGAGTCGTTCCTCATCTTCCTCCCATCTGTCCTTCCTTCCAGCATCCCTTCATCCCTCTCCTTTGTCCATCGTTCCTTCCATGCCTGCATCCCTTGCCTGCGTCCATCCGGCCTTCCTTCCATCTGTCCATCCATCCTCCCTTCTGTCTGTCTGTCTTTCCCTCTATCCCTTCATCCTTCCCTTTCCTCCCTTCCATCTTCCTTCCTGTCCTTGGTCCCTTTCCTTCTTCCCTCCATCCTTCTGTCTGTCCTTCTGTCTGTCCATCCTTCCCCCGCCACTTCCATCCCTTTCCTCTTTCTGTCCATCCTTCCCCCCATCCTTGCCTGTCCGTCCTTCCGTCCCTTTCCATCTGTCCTTCTCGCAGTCTCTTTCCTCTTCCTGTCTGTCATTCTGTCCCTCCTTCCGTCCTTCCCTTCGTCCCATTCCTACTTCCGTCTGTCCTTTCCTACTTCCATCCCTCCCTCCCTTGGTCTCTCTACTTCCTTCTGTCCCGTCCTCCTCCCGTCCATCCCCCTGTCCTTTGTCCCTTCCCTCGTTTCCGTCCATCTGTCCCTTCATCCCTCTCCTCCTTTCTGTCCCTCTGACGTCCCTGTGTCCCTGCCTCCCAGTGCCCCTCTCCCCATCCCTCTGTCCGTCCCTCCCTCCCACCATCCCTTCCCTGCCCCTGTCCACCCTGCCCGCCCTTCCTTCTCCCCCTCTGCTAGGACTCCTCCCGCCTCCCCCTCAGCACTCAGGGCAGGATGTGGCCCCAGCCCCCTTCGCCACCCCTTTGGCGGGGGAGGATGGACCAGGGGGCCTCCTGCCTTCCTCCTCCATCCCGCCATCCTCCTCCTCCCGCTCCAGCGAGGCGGGGGAGTCGCAGCCGTGGCCCCCCCGCAGCCGGGGGTCTGGCAGGCAGGAAGCAGCAGGCAGGGGGCCACAACTCCCCTGGGGCCTTTGAAGTGCGGCAGGACCAGGACGGCACAACCCCGGGGGTTTTAGCCGCGCTGGAGGTACCAGGCTGGGCGCCCACGCGGGTGCCAGCCCCCTCTGCCCCTGGCTGACACCCATGGGTGCATCCCGAGGTGGGCAATGCTTCACTCTGGGAGCGCTCAAAGAGAGGGGTTTGGGGGGGTCTTATCCCCATCCCAAACACCCGGGGGGGATGCAGCAGCCCCATGCACCCATTGGCACGGGAATGCCAGCACGCTGGCCGTGACCCTGTGCCGAGGCTCGGAGCAGACGCTGGGTGCCAACTTAGGGTGCCGCAGGATGCTCCCTCACTCTTTGTCACCCTGCCCCAGCTCTAGCCTGACCCCGCCGCCTCGCAGCCCCCCGGCAAACCGCCATGGAGAACGAGCAGCTCCCAGCACCTCCGCCCGCCAGCAGCACCGGTGGCACTGCCACGACACCCAGCAGCACCGGCACCGCCCGCCCACCCGCTCCCCAAATCTCCGTCTACAGCGGCATCCCCGACCGCCAGACTGTCCAGGTACGGTGTTTTGGGGGGCTGGAGACTGGGGAGGGAGGGCAGCGTTTTGGGGTTGGGGACAGCCCAGGAACATGTTTGTAACCCCCAAAAAGGTGATCCAGCAAGCGCTGCACCGGCAGCCCAACACGGCGGCGCAGTACCTGCAGCAGATGTACGCGGCACAGCAGCAGCACCTCATGCTGCAGACGGCAGCACTCCAGCAGCAGCATCTCACCAGCGCCCAGCTCCAGAGCCTGGCCGCCGTCCAGCAGGTACGGCACACCACCCCCGGGGCACCCATGGGTGCTGCGGCATGGCACACCACCCCCGGGGCACCCATGGGTGCTGCGGCGTGGCACACCACCCCCGGGGCACCCATGGGTGCTGCGGCGTGGCAGACCACCCCAGGGCACCCATGGGTGCTGCGGCATGGCACACCACCCCATGGGTGCCGCAGTACGGCACACCACCCCAGGGGCACCCATGGGTGCTGTGGTGTGGCATGCCACCCCAGGGGCACCCACGGGTGCTGTGGCACACAGCACACCAACCCAGGGGCACCCATGGGTGCTGCGGTGTGGCACACCGGTGACATTTGGCTCTTCTCCCCAGGCCAGCCTGGCGGCAAACCGGCAGAGCGGCTCTTCGGGCGCTAACGGTGCCCAGCCAGCACCAGCGCAGCAACCCACGGTGAGTCCCCTGTTCCCTCCGGCACCCATCCCGCTGTCACCCACTCACTGATCCAGCACGGCACCCCAGCCTTCTCCCACCACCCTGTTTGCAGATCAACCTGGCGACATCGCCGGCAGCCGCACAGCTCCTGAACCGGGCGCAGGGCGTGGCCCCCGGTGCCTCGGGCATCGCACAGCAGGCCGTGCTGCTGGGCAATGCCGCCTCGCCCGCCCTCACCGCCAGCCAGGCCCAGATGTACCTGCGGGCACAGATGGTGAGGGCCCCCGGGGTGCCATGGGGGGGATAGGGGGCTTTGTCCTGCTGTGGGGTGGCCAGGACTCGTAGGGTGTCCATGGTCCCATTGCAGGGTGGCCAGGACGCCATAGGGTCCCTGGTCTTGGGTACCCATCGTTCTGCTGTGGGGTGCCCAGGAGCCATGGGGTGCCCATCATGCCGCTGTGGGGTGCTTGGGACCTATAGGGTGCCTGTCATCCTGCTGTGGGGTACCTGGGACCTATAGGGCGCTTGTGGTCCTGCTGCAGGGTGGCTGCGACCCTATAGGGTTCCTGACTCTGTAGGGTGCCCGTTACTGTGCTGTGGGGTGTCCAGACCTATAGGGTGCCCGTCATCCCCCTGTGGGGTGTCTGGGACCTATAGGGTGCCCGTCACCCCACAGTCGGGTACCCAGACCCCATAGGGTGCCCTTCGCCCCACTGGGGGTTGCCAAGACCCCATAGGGGCCCCCCACTGTGCTCAGGCTGCATGGACCCCATAGGGCACCCATCGGAGCAGTGTGGGATGCCCTGAGGCCACGGGCTCACTCACCTGTTGGGGGGTGCCCAAATCCCACAGGGTGCCCCCCACCCTCCTGTGGGGTCTGAGGACCCACAGGGGAGCCCCCCTTGCCACACTGCGGGGTGTCCACGCCCCATAGGGGTGCCTGGACCCTGTAGGATCCCCCCTGCCCCACTTGGCACCCACAGACCCGCTTGGGGGGGTGTCAGGACCCTATGGGGGTGGGGGTGTGTCTCCCCCTGGGGACACCTAGATCCTACAGGGTGCCTGTCCCTTGCACGCACGCCTCCCGGCACCAGCAGTCCCTGGGGACACACGTGTCACCCCACCCGCAGCCCCACACCCCATGGGTGCCACCCTACAGGGACATAGAGCGGGGGGATACGTAGGGTGCCACTCCCCTGTATCGGGGGGGCCACACACCCACTGCCCGTGCCCCCCAGCTCATCTTCACGCCCACGGGCCCCGTAAGCGCCGTCCGGCCTGAGAGCCCTGCACCAGCACCGCCGCCAGCACCGCCACCCGCCCCGCCGCCTGCTGCCCCACAGGTGAGCGCCCCCGCGCCCCCCCACCCCGCCAGCCCCCCAAAATCCGCCCCCTCCGGGACCCCCCTGACCCGCTGCCATTCCAGGTGCACAGCCTGGCCCTGCGCCCCACCGGCCCCCACCTCCCCGCCCTGGCCATGAAGCCCCCCCGGGGGTGCCCCACCCCGGGCTGGCCCCCCTCGGGGTCCCCTGCCCGACCCCCCAGCTGAGCACCTCAAAAAAGCCGAGGGGCCTGACGCCCGCACCCACCCTCTGGCCCGCGCCGCTGCCCCCACCACTGCCCACCCGCTTGTCACCCCAGGTAAGTGCTGCGCCTTGGCGGGGGGCGGGGTGGGGGGCACCCGTGGGTGCTGGGGGAGTTACAGAGTAGAGTGTTCACTCTGAAACCTAATAATGGTTTTCTTGCCCCTACATGGGACTGGCAGCCCTGTCTACCCACCTCAGGGGCACGTCGCCCCCGCCTCGGGTGCTCAGAAGGGGCGGGGTGAGCACAGTGGGTGCAGCTGAGCAGCCTGCGGTGTGTTCACTCTGAAACCTAATGATGGCCATTGCTGGTGGTTGCTGTACGTTGGCACCCTGCCTGTATTTGGGATCTTGTGGGTCCACACGTTCCCTCAGGGGCCCTGCCTGGGAGGGTCACAGCACCCATAGGGTACTGGGGCCCTGTGGGGTGAGCCCCTGCAGGGGGTGCGGGGGGCTGAAGCAGCGAGGGTGTGGGCTAGGGGGCCCCATGGGGTGATGGAGCCTGGGGGTGCTGTGGTGGCTTCCAGAATGGTGACCCCCACCTGAGCCCAGCCGCCTCGTGCAGCAGCAGCGGGAGCTGGCAAAGCTGGTTGTCAGTAGGCACCAGAGTGAACAGACGCTAGCGTGAAGAGCAGCCTTGCAGCCTGGGGGAGGATCGTGGGGGTGGGGTCTGTTGGGGCTGAGGTACCAGTGACGAGGGGGGGTCCCTGTCCCCCGTCGCTGTCCCCGCAGCCTACACCCCGCTGCAGCCCCCCCAGTTCCTGCAGCAGCCGACGAAGCCAATGCAGCCGCAGCAGCAGTTCGTCATCCAGCAGCAGCAGCAGCAACAGCAACAGCAGCAGCTGGCACCCCGCGGGCAGCCCCCCCCGGGACCCCCTACTGCCCCCCAACTCCAACCCCTGCCCCCCGCAAGCCCTGGCCCGGCGCCCCCCCCCAAAGCGGGGGTCCCCCAAGGAGCTGGGGGCGAAGGTGGCCCCCCCAACGGTCACCCCGGTTGTCACGCTGCCCCCCGCAAGTTCCAGCATGCCTCCGCCGTCATCCTGCAGCTGCAGCCCACCGGTGCCACGGTGAGGGACGTCGCCCCCAGCGCCCCTGAGCCCCCCAGCACGGGTTGGGAGGGGGGGGGGGCCATGCATGGGGGGGCTTGGGGCCCCAACCTGTGTGCGCACACATGTGTGTTTGCACGCACACGGGCGGCTGAGGTGGGGTGTGCAGGTGTCCAACCCTGGCACGTGTGCTTGAGCCGCGTGCCTACATGCGTGTGGGTGTGCACACACATGCCAGGTTGTGCATGTGCATGTGTGTCTGGCCCGTGCACACGCATGTGTGCGAGTTGGCTAGATTCATGCACGTGTGCATGTGTGTCTGATCCATGCACGTGTGCTCAATCTGTGTATCTGCCTGTGTGTGCATGCGTGTGCCCTATCTGTGCACATGCGTGTGCAGATGCGTGCCAGATCCACACATATGCATGTGCATGGTCTGTGCACTTATGCAGGCATGTTTGCATGATGTATGCATGCATGTGTGCACCTGGGGGGTGCATGTCCCTGATCAGTGCACACGTGCTTGATCCATGTGTGTCAGATCATGCACACATGTGTGCACAGGTTTGCTGGGTACGTGCACATGTGTGTGTGCATGTGTGTCTCTGATCCATGCACACGTGTGCACACTCACACCAGATCTGCGCCCACACGTGTGCATTGGATCCAGCCACGTGTGTTTGCAACCACGCACGTGTGTGTGCCCTGACCCTCGCACATGCGTGTGCCCCTGCCCTACAGCCCCCAATCGGGGTCCCCGAGGGCGCCCGCAGGGACCCGCCGCCCACCCCGAGGAGCGCCGAGAGCCCACCTGCCGCCCCGCTGCAGCCCCCTGCCCTCTCGCCGCCCGCTGCCCCCCCAGGCCCTGACACCCCTGAGGGCGAGCGGCCCCCCACTCACGGTAAGCCCCACGACCCGCCCCGACTCCTGGCACCCACCCGTGGGGTGAAGCTGCCCCTCCACCCTGGTCACCCACTCGTGGGGGGGAGCTGCCTCCCCCCCCGTGGGCACCCACTCGTGGGGTGAAGTTGCCCCCTCCACCCCGAGCACCCACTCGTGGGGGGGAGCTGCCCCGCCTCCCCCCCCCCCCCCCCGGCACCCACTCGTGGGGGGAGCTGCCCTCCCCTCTGGTGACGGGCGGCGGGGGAGCGCTGAGCCACGGGTGGGTGCGGGGCGGCGGTTCCCTGAGCCCACGCGTGCCCGTGGCGCCGCCCCACAGGTGACACGGGGGGGTCCGCGCTGCCTGCCGGGCCCCGCACACGGGTGTCCGCGGGGCTGGGGGGGCGCCCACCCCCGCGTGGGCACGGCGGGGGCCGTGGCTTGTGCGAGGCCCCACCTCTTTCCCCGATGTCCCGCCCCCTGGCGGCGTGGGCGCGCGCGCGCGGCGGCAGCCAATAGCGGCGTGGCAAGGGGGCGTGCCCAGCGCCAGGCCCCGCCCTCCCCGCGCAGCCGCTGCCGCCGCCCCGGCCCGGCCCCGCCGCCGCCGCCGCCGCCTTTGTCCCCGCTCCGCCGCTGCCGCCGCCGCCCGCGCCGCCTTTGTCCGCGCCATGGGGCCGCCGAGCCGCTGAGCGCCGCCGGTGAGTGCGGCCCAGGCCCGCCGCGGCCGCCCCGGCTCAGCTCGGCCTGGCCCGGCCCGGCTCGGCCCGGCGGGGCGGCGGGCGCTGACCTCACTTCCGCATCCGCCCCCCCGCACCCCCCCGGTCCCGGCTCCGCAGCCGCGGCCCGGGCGCAGGTAGGGGCGGGCAGGAGCGGGCTCCGCCGCCGGACAAAGGTGGCGGGGCCTACCGGGGCCTAGCGAGGCCTGCCGGCGCCTCCCCGGCGCTTAGCGGACCGTGCGGGGGCAGTTGAGGCCTTACTGGACCTTACTGGGGGAGGTGGGGCCTTACTGGGGTCTAGCAGGCCTTACAGTGGTAGATAGGGCCTTACTGGGGCGTACTGGGCCTTACTGGGGCGCGTATGGGGGCTTTCCGGGGTAGATGGGGGTCTGATGGGGTGTACTGGGGTCTGCTGGGGTGTACTGGGGCCGTACTGAGAGGTGCTGAGGCTTTACTGGGGGTCCACTGGGCGTCCCTGGGGGCTCCTCGGGGGCTTCCGGGGTATTTGGGGGCTGTCCGGGGTCCCCCTGGATCTTTTGAGGGGGGCCTGGGGGTTCCCCAGCCCACTGCTTTCCATGATACCGGAGGGCTCATGGGGGCTTACTGGGAGCCACTGGACCGCACTGGGAGCGGCAGCAGCTGCTCCCCCCTCCCGCCCCCCCCCCCCGTTCCCCAAAGCAGCCCAGCTGTATGGTAATAGAGGCCCCAGCGTCACCGCCGGCGTCACCGCGTCCCCCGTAACCAGCCGTGTCCCCCCCGCGCAGAGCCGCCCGCCGACCGCCTTCATGCTCAGCCCCAGGCCCTGGCCAGCGTTCCCGGCATGACCTCGGGCACCGGCAGCTCTGCCTCCACCGTCGCCGGCGCTGCCCCCCACAATGGTGAGAACAAACCGCCCCAGGCCATCGTGAAACCCCAGATCCTCACCCACGTTATCGAGGGCTTCGTCATCCAGGAAGGGGCTGAACCGTTCCCGGTAACGTATCCCCCCATCCGCATCCTTTGGGCTTCACACGGAGCTGGATATCGGGGGGGGGGGATTGGGGGGTGGGGGGGGCACCCACTAGTGTTTTCCCGTCCCAGGTGGGGCGCTCCTCATTGCTGGTGGGGAACCTGAAGAAGAAGTATGCGCAGGAGCTGCTGGCTGAGAAACTCCCGCAGCAGGACAACACCACCACCACCGACTCCGAAATGGAGGAACCTTATTTACAAGGTAGCGCTCGGCCCCCCCGAAACGCTTGCCTCGCCTAGGGGGGTGCAGTAAAACTGCCCCCTCCCCCAGCTCTGCTAAGCCAGGTGATGTTTTGGGGGTCCCCCGTGGCTGAGCTGGTTTGTGTTTCTCTCTCTGGGTGTCCCTCCGCGTCCCCCAGAATCCAAAGAGGAGGGGAACCCCCCCAAACTGAAGTGCGAGCTCTGCGGCCGCGTCGACTTTGCTTACAAATTCAAGCGCTCCAAGCGCTTCTGCTCCATGGCTTGTGCCAAGAGGTAACCCCCAAAAAACCAGCACCGCAGCCCCCCTGCCAGGATCCGGCCCCTCTCTCACCCCCCTCCCTCCCGCAGGTACAACGTAGGGTGCACGAAGCGGGTGGGTTTGTTCCACCCTGATCGCAGCAAGCTGCAAAAACCCGGCGGTCCCCCCCACGGCCGCCGTCGCACCTGCAAGGGGACATTGCCCACCCTCAGCAAAGACACCAAGAAGCAGGTGAGGGCTGGGACCGGGCAGGATTTGTCCCTGCATTCCGGGTGACACGCACACGCGGGTGGGCTCTGAGGCCGGTGCTGCTCCGTCCTGCAGCCGCCGGTTTCTCTCCCGCCGGGTTCGGTGCCTCTTTCCGTGACGGCGTCGTTGCAGCTCAACCACAGCCAAGAGGATTCGAGTCGTTGTTCGGATAACTCGAGCTACGAGGAACCGCTCTCCCCCATCTCGGCCAGTTCCTCTACGTCCCGCCGGCGGCAGGGCGAGCGAGACCTGGAGCTGCGCGAGATGGAGCTGCCCGACGTCCACGTCCGCGACCTGGCCAGCATCGGCCATCGCTTCCTCCCCAGCGAGCCCAGCAAGTGGAACGTGGAGGACGTCTACGAGTTCATCCGCTCCCTGCCGGGTGAGGAATCCTTAGGGATACCCTGCGAGGAGTTGGAGGGGGGGATTTTTCTGAGCGTAGCCCCCTCCCCGCAGGTTGCCAGGAGATCGCGGAGGAGTTCCGGGCGCAGGAGATTGACGGGCAGGCGCTGCTGCTGCTGAAGGAGGATCATCTCATGAGCACCATGAACATCAAACTGGGGCCGGCCCTCAAGATCTACGCCCGCATCAGCATGCTCAAGGACTCCTAGAGCCGGTTGGGTGGGTGGGGGGGCACCCATGGGACCCCCCCTAAATCCCTGCCCAGCCGTGGGGAGGGGGCTTGGGCAGGGCCGGCGGGGGGGGAGCCACTTGTGAGCACAACCCAGCCCTGGGGCGGCCCCTCCCCGTCCCCGGGGTGTGTATATAGCCCGTAGCTATAGTGTCCCCCCATATGGGGGGGTCACCCCCCCCCTTCTCCGGCAGGGAGGGGGGGTCCCCGTGTCTCCCCCGTGTCCCCCCCACACCCCCTCCCCAAAACGGCAGGGCGAAGCAGGACGATTGCCTTAACGTGTGCCCCCTCCCCAGCTGAGATTTGGGTTACCAGCCCCAGGGGGAGTGACCGCCCCCGGCGTGGGGGGGTGGGGGGGCACATCTCGGGGTGCCTGGGCACAGAGACAAAGCGTCACCCCCCCCACACCCCACGCTGGGCTCTTTTGGGGGCACCTTAGTAGAGGATGGTGGCGGTGGGGGGCCCCCCCAGGCAGGTAAGGACCCTCCCATCCCCCCCCTAGGCCACCATGGTCTTTTTAAGAAAAGAAATGGAAAACAAAAAAAAAAAGGAAAAAAAAACCACACGGACCCCACACACCCCTTTTTTTTCCTGGGTTTTTGGTTTTTTTGGGGGGTTGGGGGTTTTTTTTTTGGTTTTTAATAAACACTGGAAAAGATTAAACCTTGGGCCCCCCCCACTCTTCCTCTCCTTCCCCGCCCCCTCCCGCCAAGTTCTTTCCCAGGTAAACTGAGGCAGCACCTTGGGGGTGTCCCCATGCACCACCGAGGGTGGTGGGATGCTCTGTGGGTGACGGGGACGGGGCTGGTGTCACTCCCCCGGTGCCCTCCTGGCCTGGATGACCCTGTGGGTGCCTGTGCTGACCCCCAAGTGTGTGTGGGGGGGGGCTGAGGTGTTGTGTCCCCCTGTGCCAGCTCCCTCGCAGGAGCTGGTGGTGGAGGTGGGACCCTCCACACTTGCAGGGTGACCCTGAAATCCCAGCGCTCGGGGCTGTGGGGCCCCAAAGTTTGTGAGATGGGGAGGGGGACTTGAAGGGACACCCACCATGGTGGCACCATGGTGGTGGGTCTGTGGGGAGGTGGTCCTGGAGCTGGTGCCTGAGGGGGGTGACACATCCCTGGAGCTGGTGGGGAGGTGGCCCCAGGGGTGGTGGCCATGGGGAGGTGGCCCTGCCACCAGTACCCACCGCAGTGGCATATCCTGGAATCTGGTGTCCATGGTGAGACGTCCCCAGAGCTGGTGGCTGTGGTGAGGTGTCCCTGCTGCTGGTGGCCATGGTGGTGACATGTCCCTGAAACTGGTGCCCATGGTAAGGTGTCCCAAGAGCTGATGGCTGTGGTGGTGATGTGTCCTTGAAGCTGGTGGCCATGGTGGTGAGGTGTCCCTGGAGGTGGTGCCCATGGTGATGCAGCCATGGTGAAGTGTCCCCAGAGCTAGTGGCCACAGTGAGGAGGCGCCCATGGGGACATGGCCCCAGTGAGGCCTCCCTGGAGGTGGTACCCATGGGGACATGGCCCCGAAGCCGGTGGCAGCACTCCTGCCTGTGGTGACAGTGTCCCCAGCTGTGGTGGCCACGCTGAAGTGTCCCCAGGGCCATCCCTAGCTCAGGCCACCCACCCCCTGGGGCCCTGACCCGCCGCCTTCGCCCCAGACACTGGTGACCAGTGACCCCCCATGGTGGGGTGGCCCCCAGCTCCTCCCTCCCCCCACCCCCACCCCCCCCGCGGGGATCCCCCCGCGCAGCCCCCAGCCCCACACCCCCATTTCCACCAGAAATCATTTTTCTACCTTCCGCCACACAAAAACGAGAGATATTTTCTTAATTAATTTTTTTGTTGTTCTGTTTTTATTCTTCCTTTTTTTTTTTTTTTTTTTTAAAAGGGGCACCAGTTTTGGGGGGGGTGTCACTCCTTTTCCACACCTCAAACGTTCCCGGTGAGGCCGCGGCTCCCCCCCCCCCACCCGGCTTCTCCGTGAACCACAATGCAAGACAGCGGGGGCGCGGAAAGGGCTTTTTTTTTTTTTCTTTCTTCATTTTCTCCTCTTTTCTTTTTTTTCTCCTTTTTTTTTTTTTCTTTTTTTTCTCCTTTTTTAATAAGGTAAGAACTAGCTCTAGGGACGCGTGGCCTGGATTTCCATCGAGGAAAATAAAAAAAAGCCCCAAAACTGGGGTGGGGGGGGGTGTGGGAACGGGAGGGGGGGTGTTAAGTGTATAAGAGGCGTATTTACACAGTATTAACATGCTGACAAAAAAGATTACAATATTGAGTATCGTACAACATCGAGAGGGGAAATGAGGAACGGGGGGGGGAAATAAAAAATAATGGGGTGGGGAGGGATTAAAAATTAATAAACAGAAGGTAAATAAAACACCCTGGCGAAAAAAAAAAATAAACCCAAAATAAACAATGAGTTAAGGCTTAAAAAGTGTATAAAAAAATAACACAGTTAATATCCAAAAACAGAACCAAAGAGTACAGAATATAGATGAGTTTTTTTTGTCGCGGCTCTGCGGGGGGGGCACGACCCCCCCCCAGATCTATACATGGGTTTATGTACAGGCGCCCGGGGCCGGCAGGCACAAGGCAAAGCGATTTAACCCCCCCACCCCCCAAGACGGATTTTGGGGGATCCTCGGGATGGGGGATGTTGGATCCAGCCCCGGAGGGACACGGCTCTGCCCACCGGCTTCTCCCTCAAAAGGGACACCCCCCACCCCCCCCCCCAAAAAAAAACACCCAACCCCCCAAAAAAACCGACCGACCACCAAACCCCCACAATTGTTAAAAATAAACCCAAAACGTCCCCCAGGAGGTGGCAGCCGCCGCGGTCCCTGGCCCGGGTCCCAGTCCGTGAAGGGGGAGCGGCAGCAGCGAGCCCCCCCCCAGCTTCCTTTTTCTCCATCCACGGTTCGTTTTGGGTCTTATTTCTGTTTTTTTTTTTAGCAGCACCAACTTCTTGGCCAATAAATATATATATATATTTGTATCCAAAAAATGAGAGGAGAGGGGGCAGGGACTTCGCAGGAGGGGGAGAAACATCCCCCCCCCCAGTCCGCCGTGTCATCCCCCCCCCTCCAAAATAAACCAAACCGCCGAGATTCAAAGTGCTCTGAAACCGTCTTTGGATGTCACCAAACCTGCGGGGACCCGGAGCGAGGGGGGGACACGGCCCCGGGCACGTCCCGCTGGGCTCCCGGCCAGGGCTGGGGTGCTGCGGGTGAGTCTGCTTCTTCCTCCTCCTCCTCCTCCTCTGCGTGGGGGTGTCCCCCCCTCCCCAATTCCCCGGTTAGATGAGGGAGATCCGTACGGGAATGCCAGGTGACTCTGTCCTCTGCGGCGAGTGCTGGCTGACGAGGTGCTCCACCACGGTGTGTTTGGACATGTGCTTCATCAAATAGGTCTCCTGCGGGGGAGGAGGAGGAGGGAGGTGAGCGGAGGAGCTGGGGCGGGAGGTGGGTCTGAGGGGTGGGGGGGGGGGGTTGGGGGGGGGGCAGTTTCGTGGTTCAGGGTGGTGCTGGGGGTAGGTGGGTGGTTTTGGGGTTGGGGGTGGGGTTGGTGGTAGAGGGACGGTTTCAGGGTTAGGGGGGCTTCGGGTGTAGGCAGGTGGGTGTGGGGTTGGGGGTGGTGTTGGGGTTGGTGTTGGGGGCGGTGTGAGGGGTAGGTGGGTGGTTTTGGGGTTGGGGGTGGTGTTGGGGGTAGGGGGCAGTTTTGGGGGTAGGGGGGTGGTTTTGGGGTTGGGTGTGCTGTTAGGGGTAGGGGGTGGTTTTGGGGGATGGTTTTGGGGGTAGGGGGCAGTTTCAGGGTTAGGGGGCGGTTTCGGGGTTGGGGGGGTTCGGGTGTAGGCAGGTGGGGTTGGGGGCGGTGTTGGGGGTAGGGGGTGGTTTGGGGGTTAGGGGGGTGGTTTGGGGGACGGTTTTGGGGGTAGGGGCGGTTTCGGGGTAGGCAGGTGGGGTTGGGGTTGGGGTAGTGTTGGGGTTAGGGAGTGGCGTTGGGGTTAGGTGGGTGGTTTTGGGGTTGGGGGTGGTTTTGGAGTTAGGGGGTTGTTTCAAGGGTGGGGGGGGCAGTTTTGGGGGTAGGTGGGTGGGTTTGGGGGTGGGGGGTGGGGTTGGAGGTAGGGGAATGGTTTTGGGGTTGGGGGTGGTGTTGGGGGTAGGGGGTGGTTTGGGGGTAGGGGGGTGGTTTTGGGGGTGGGAGGCCCGTGGCCCCGCTCACCGAGGTATAGGCGCGGCCGCACATGCTGCAGCAGTAGGCCTTGGCGTGCTTGATGGCGTGAGCCGAGAGGTGGATCTGCAGCGAGGCCGAGTCCGTGTACGCCCGGTAGCAGTTGGGGCACTTGTAGGGCTTGTCCTTGTTGTGCTGTCGCTGGTGGGACTGCGAAATGGCGGGGGAGGGGGGTTACTGCAGCCGCCCCACGCTGGGCCCCCCGCAACCCTGGGGGGCCGGGGCTCCTGTCCCCCCTCCCAGGGTCCCCACCGCCACGCCGGCGCTGACCTGGAGGTTGGAGAGTTGCGTGAAGGCCTTTTCGCAGCCGGGGTGCGGGCACTTGTAGGGTCTGTCACCGGTGTGGATTCTGGGTGACAGGGAGGGTATGTCAGGTCACCGGCCCCTCTGTGCCCCCCCTCGCAGCCTCACTGGGGACCAGCACTGCTCCCTCGCACGGGGAGGGGTCACACCAGGGCGTCCGTGTCTCATCGGGGGAGAGCCAAGGGGTTTGGAGGTGACGAAGGTGGTGGGGACGACGATGTGGGCACACAGAGGTAGCAGGGGATCACGAGGGTGGTGGGGACGATGAAGGTGCTGGAGATGATGAGTGCGGTGGGGATGATGAAGGCAGCAGGGACAAGAAACATGGCATGGACAGATGTGGCAGGGGTGAGAAAGTGGTGGGGACAATAAAGGTGCTTGAGGGGATGAGCATGGTGGGGACCATCAAGGTGCTGGAGATGATGAGCGTGGTGGGGACAGATGACCATGGTGGGGACCATCAAGGTGCTGGAGATAATGAGCATGGTGGAACAATAAAGGCAGGGGAGAGGGACTGGCATGGTGGGGACAGATGACTGTGGCGAGACCAATGAAGGTTCTGGAGATGATGAGCGTGGTGAGGATGATGAAGGTGCTGGAAATGATAAGCATGGCAAGACCCATAAAGGCAGAGGGGAGGGACTGGCATGGTGGGGACAGTTGACCGTGGTGGGGTCAGTGAAGGTGCTGGAGATGATGAGTGTGGCGGTGACAGTGAAGGCAGTGGGGACAGACTGGCATGGTGCAGATGGATGAGCGTGGGGAGGATGATGGTGACGAGGACAGCGAGCACTGTGGGGACAGTGAGCATGGCACGAGAGATGCAGGGTGTGCGCCCCACCACCCGCTAAGGGAAGACGGGGCTCAAGGCCCCCCCCAGACCCTCCTGGCCCCGCAGGGATGCCGTGCCCTCACCTGGTGTGCTGCTGGAGGTGGGACAGCTGGCGGAAGGACTTCTCGCAGTAGGAGCAGTGGTAGGGTTTGACGCCCAGGTGGATGCGCAGGTGCTGGGCCAGGTAGGAAGCGTTGGCGAAGGATTTGGAGCAATGGGGGCACTTGTGGGGCTTGGCCTCTGTGTGCGACTTGGAGTGGATCTGCATCTCCGACTTGGTGAAGAACGTCAAGGGGCAGACCTTACACCTGGAGGAGGGTGGGGGGAGAACCCCGCAGGGACCGGGCTGGGCTGGGTGGGGGGGGGCACCCCACCATCGCCCCGGCCCCCCCAGCGGGTGGGTGGGTGCCTACCTGTATGTCTTCCCCTCTTTGGCCGTCTCCCCCCGAGGCCAGGATGGGATAGGGCACCACCAGGACCGGCGGTCCCGAGGGGTTTTCTGCCTTGATCTTCTTACGGCCCCGTTCGGCCTTGGGTGCCCCCAGCAAGCCATGGCCCTGGATTGTCTTTATGGAGTCGAGGAGGGGGGGGCTGGTGATTCCTGAGATTAGGGTGGGCGAGGAGGCGATGAGGCGGCTCTGGCTGGTGGAGGTGGGAGTTGATGGGGTGGTGGTCCCTGTCCCCGTGCTGGATTCTGAGGTGCTGACCACCGGCGCGCGGGACGCCAGCCCCAACCCTGGTAGGCAAAGAGGTGGGGGGTGAATTTTCAGGGGATGTGCCCTCCCCTCTTCTCTCGCGGCAGGGTCCTGAATTGGGGGAACCCTCCCCCCTTGGCGTGGGCACTCAGCCCCAGTACCTGTGACGGTGCTGGTGGCTGGTCGGGCGTGCAGGGCCACATCGGGCTGGGGGACGGCTTGAGGGTGGAGACCCGGGACCTGCTGCAGTTTGGGGAGGGACATGATGGACTGGCTGCTTTCGGCGGGTGAAGGGGGCACCAGAAGGGGCTGCTGGGAGGCCACCGAGGTGGGGGGCAAGTGCGGGGGTCGGATCTTCTCCGCCATCAACTGCTCCTTGATTTTGTTGATCAGGACCAGGTTGTCCAGCTGGTGGGGGTGGAAAGAAGGCAGAGAGGTGGGTCAGGGCAGAGGAACCAGGACCCCCAGCCCCCCCTCCCTGGCGTCGTCCCTGTCCATCTGCCCTCCCTCCTCCCCAAAATCCCACTGTCCCGGCACGGGGGGGGGGGGGTCCTACCTGGCTGGGCATGGTTGGGGGGGGTGGCCAGAAGTAGGGGTTGTTGAAGCGAGGCTCCGCCATCCTGCTGGGAAAGAGGGGGGCAGGTTATGGGGAGGCACCGGCCACCACACAGATACCCCCCCCTCCCACCTCCCCTTGGGGGCTCAAACCCCACCGATACCATCAGTCCTCCCCCCGAAACAACACCCAGGCTCTGGAAGAGGGCAGGGAGCAGGCAGGGAGCAGGCAGCGCCAGGGAGATGCCCAAGCATCTTCCCAGCTGGAAAATTCCTGCAGGATCAGGGTGACACCAAGCACCCGCCTGCCCCGAAGACCCCGCAACACCAGCAAGCGCACTGGGAAGCAATTTGGCAAGGGGCAGGGGCAGAATTTGGGGAAAATAAAACCAAATCTCCCAACCCTGGAGGTATTGCTGCTCCTCCAGTATCTCCAGGAGGGATTACAGAGGCGGACGGGATGCTGCTGCGGGAGAGGGCGAGTACGGTGGCGGCACATCGAACCCAAAGCCAAACCTGGCTGAATCCTCCCCCCAGAAAAAATAAAAAAGCCACCCCTATTCCTAAGCAAAGTGACCCACAACATCCAGGAGCAGCTCAGCAGGAAAACCCAGCCAGGAGATTTTTGGGGGCCAGGAGATTTATAGAGACACTTAAACACATTGGGAAAATTAATTCTAAATCCATCTTTGGGTAATAGAAAACATCTGAAGAGGGGACGGCGAGAAAACAACACAGGCGTAATGGCCCGGTGTAAACAAGCATCACCGCGCCAGCAAACCTCATTACGGGGGTGTCCGAGGGTAAAGCATATAAGGAACCCCCCATAGAACGTATAGGAGAGGGCCCCCAGGAGCTCTGTAATATAAACCAGGCCACAGCCAGCGTCTTGGGAGAAACTAGACCAGCACCTCCAGCAAAGCATGTCCCCAAAAGCCCGCAGGCTGGCAGGATTTGGGGGCGAGGCACCGATGGGAGAGCACTGGTGGCTGGGGAAACTGAGGCACAGAGAGCCCCAGGTCCTGGCCATGGGGATTTGGACACAGTCCTGCGTTTGCCAGGCAGCCTCCTCCCAACACCACCGGCACTGCCGCTGTCTGGGAGCATCCCTGCTCCCACAAAAGAAGCGCCCTGGGAATGGGATGGGGCAACAAGCCTTCCTCCTCCTCGCACTCACTCACTGCCCCTACATTTAAATCAGACCTTGAGCTCTCCGTAGGTGGGTGGGCAGCACCCAGCAAAAGGGGGTCCTGGTTCCACCAGGGACTTCGCAACCGTACAGCCATCTCAGCCTGAACAAGAGCCACAGGCTGGACCCCTCCAGGCTCATTTTCACAGGAAACTGAGGCAGAGAGGAAGAGACTGGCCAAGCCTTGCGATACGGAGCAGCACGGCACAAGACAAGGCGCGTTTTTGGGGTGACTCAGACCGACGCACTGGCAGCTGCAGGCAGCGCTGAGGAACGGAAGCCATTTCACGCGGCAGACCCCAACACCGCAGCCAGGCCGGGAGACCACCCGGACACTTGAGCACCCTGACTGGCTTCAGAAATCCCCCCTCCCTGCCTCCAACCGCTCCGCGTCACTTCCCGGCTGCCCATGCACCAATTTCAGCTTTTTCCAGTGAAAGCAGACCCAGATCCTCACAATAGCCCCAGGCACGATTGTTTTCCCCCTGTTTTCTCTTCGTCCGCTGCATTTACCCCCGTCTCTGCGGTGCAGGCAGGCAAAAGGCAGAGCCAGGAGTCCTGCTCTGCGCCATGCCTGTGCACACAGAAAGGGAAATTGCTGGGGCTATTAAATGCGCTTTCCCATACGCGTACACGCCCGCCACCGGCTATTTTATATAGATTATATATGTACCCGCATGCCACCCACGTTGTGTGTTTACCCACCGGCTACGTGTATATATATATATATATATATATATGATCACTTAGGATGATGAGCATGGGATAGGGGGCTCCGGGGTGAGGGGATGACGGCACGAGGGGCCGGTGCACGCAGAGATGGGGCCAAAAGTGGAGGTTGTGGCAGGAAAAAACCCTCGTGATGGAGACAGGCAGGGAAGCAGGCAGCAAGCAGGCAGGGGAGTGCAGGCAGGAGGGCTCTAGGTCTCTGTCGATGCGGCCAAGCACCCCGGCACCAACCCCACCACCCCGGCTCGGCCGGCAGCAGTCCCACGGCATGGGAAAACAGGAAACCGGAGCTATGATTAGAAAAGGGTTTTTTGGAGCTGCTCCCCCATCACAGCAGGTGCCCTGCGACCTCCGTCCTTCCCATCTGCCTGTCCATCCATCCCTCCGTCCTTCTCCCTGTCCCAATGGCACGCCGGGCTCCGTCAGAGCCATCAGCGGCACCAAGAAGGATCAAAACCACTGGCGTGGCTCCCAGACCATCGTCGGGACAGGGCACGAACCACTACAGACAGTCCCAGGACCTCTCGTGCAAAGCTGGAGGTGGAGTTGGCAAAAGGCACAAAAGGGCATTTTGGGGAGGAAAGCGCAAATATCGCGTGTATCTTCCCCCCCGCCTCCACCTGAGGAGGTCTTATTATATAAATAATATATCATTTGCAAAACCGTCGCACTCGGAGCTTGACGAACCTGCCCAGAATAAAGAGGAAAGAAATGGTCGGCGTGCCAAAAAAAAAAAAAAATACAAATCCTTGTTCCTGTCCCGATGTAATGTTATAAATCGTGCGGTATTTCATCGGGAGCAGAGGGAGCGGCTTCCCCCTCTCCCAGAGCTGGGATGGCTGGGGGAGGGAGCGGGAGGGGATAAAAAGCAGATGGAAATAAAAAAAACAACCCATACATATATAAAAACTCCCTTTTTCTATATTCTCAGCTAACTATGAAAAATGGAAGCTGACATGCAGCAAAGAAAAAAAAAGGAGAAAATCCATTAAAATGGAAATTATGAAGGGTGGGGAATGCTGCAGTGCATCTCCCCCTGGCGCTGCGGGACCTGGCTGTGTGGGGCACGGGGGGCAAGTGGGGCAAATTAGGGCTCTCCATGCCTCCCAGTTTTTGGCTGGGCAGGGGGAAACCCCCCCTGGGTAACAGACCTCCAGCAGCACGGGGTCCTGTGGTCTAAACCACAGGGTGGGAGAGCCCCTGGCATCCTCTGCAGGCACCGGATTTGGCCCACTCTTGCCGAGCGGATGCCAAAGGTTGTCCCAGGGCAAAAGGGTGGGTGCAAAAAGCATCGCAGTCGCCCGAGTGGGCATGGCTGGAGGAAAGCGATGTCGGAAGAGCAAGCAGAAAGATGCACGGAGCCCCAAAAACAGGGGCTGAACCCTGAATTCCCACAGAACGACACGGTACCCAGCATCACTGCTCAACTGGGCGAAGGGGGGAAGCGGCAGCATCTCAGGTGACCCTAGAAAGACACAAAAACCATTGCCTCCGCACCCACAGGGAAGGAAGAGAGCTTGAGAAGCCAGCAAGCTGGGGCGAGGGGGGATGCCGAGGGGGATAGGGGTGCGGCGGCGGCAGCAAGGGGTCGGCGGTGACGAGATACAGTTGGACGCCGGTGTTTTGGTACTCACAGGCTGGCCTCAGAAGCCAGGTGGCCGCAGCTGCCTGGGGAGACGTGTCGATGAGGCTCCAGATTGATGGGAGGTAGATGATGGCACGGGTGGGCACGAGCTCACTAGAGCCTTCCAACTTCCTACCCAACTGCCGCTAAGTCAAGCTACAGTTCTCTAGGGAACGCCTCTACCTTGGCAGCCCTCTCTGTCTCGCCTTCGCTGAAATAAAAAGAAACAAGAGATTTCTTTTCACGGCACCGCCGAGAGAAAGGGGGCAGCTCCCAGGTACCAGCAACCCTGAGGACGGCGAGCGATCACCGACCCAGTACAGCCAGCAAACGGGGGGCTGGGAGGCGAGGGGAGGGATTTGGGGCGACCAGAGTGGCAGTTAAGAGTGTCTCAACGTGCCCTCGATGAAGTGAGAAGCTGAGCCCTCAGGGTCCCCCAACCGCAGTGTCCTGTCCCCGAGGGTCCCAGCGAGAGCATCAGGGCAGAGATCCCACCCCCCCACCTCCATGCCAAGCGGCGAGCACAGGAAAGCCAACGGCGGCCCGACACGACGCAGCGGGCGAGAGCCAAGCGGGGTGGAGGTCCCCTGCGTGTCCCCCCCGCCCTAGCACGCCCTCGCCACCACGGGACAGACAGGGGACAGTGATGCTGGTGTAGCCGTGCTCCCGCCACCTCGCGCAGCTGGGGAAGGGCAGAACCCAGTTCTGCCTCGTGCCGTGCCTCAGTTTCCCCCCAAAACACAAGGCCACGGCCCCTCTCCCCTGGAATTTTCCCCCCACGTCAAGTGGGGAAGCAGGATTTGCCTGGAGCAGGAGAGTTTTTCAAGAGAAAGCGAGTGCCCCTCCACAAAACCGCCATCCCACAGCCGCCAGGGTGGGAAGCAGCATCCACCACCATCTCACTTGCATCCTCAGGGAACACATATCCCTCCCCACCCGGACTGTCCTCATCCGGGAGGGATTTACCCCTAAGCAGAGGTGGCAGAAGGCAGGCAAGGCCGAGGAAGCAGAAAACGACAGGCAAGACCCGAAATCCCCATCGCTTGAGGGGGGGGGGGGGGGCAGACCGCGCGCCAGAAGAATTCACCCAAGATGGAACCAATTAAACCCCACGTTTCCGCCCCCCGAAGGGCTGTTAACTGGTGTTTCTCCTTTGGATTTTCAGCAAAACCAACCCAAAATGAGCCTCAACGTAAACCTCATTCTGGTATGGGGGTCCCTGCATGGCAAAGGGGGCGCACGGGCACAGGGATGAGGAGCCAAGCACCGGCAGCAAGCAAAAGAGGAGGCAAAGCCACGCCAGGGACCACCACGGGATCCATGTGTCCCCCCGGGATGAATCAGGAAGGCAACGCTGCCAAAAGATGGGGGGCCAATGTGGCGCAACCCCAAATCCTCAGGGCCAAAACACCGTCTGTCTGTCCTGTCACTGATGGGACCCACTGAAGGGGACATAGGGACAGCCCGCAGGGAATCCTGGCGCCCGTGGGGTGACGGTCACACCAAACATGGGGCCCACGTGTCCCCCAAAACACACTGTTCACCAGCACTAGGGGGGTTACCTGCTTCCCCAGACCCCCAAACACACCCACCCCCCTAAAAGAGACCAGCTGGACATCCTGCAAGGCAAAGCTGGTGCCCACAAACCAGCCAGCTCAGGGGCAACCAGCCCCCCACGACAGCAAGGCAGGGGGGTCTGGAGAGCACCTGTGGGTGACACTGCCCACTGGCGGGTGGGGAAACCGAGGCACAGGCGGCTTAGCAGGGGTTCACCCCGAGGAGGTAGCAAGCACGCACCGAATCCAACATGCACTTGTCATGACATCGCACCCGCTGACCAAAAATCCACATTTTTTACAGAAAAAAAATAAGGGGGGGTGTCAAGGGAGAAGAAGATTATTTTACACATACAAATACACTCTCTTTAAACAGAAATTTCAAGTGATGACACTTACACCGTGAGCAGGGTCCCCTCTGCTGCCAGATCTGGTCCCCTCCCCGCAGAGGGGGTAGCCAGGTGGCTCCCCGTGCCCCCCAAAATCCTCCAGGGAAGGCCAAAATCTGCCCCCGCTTATATAAAAATATATATATGCACATGATAATACCTATATTATGATGTGCGTATGTATTATTTTTATACGCATACATCTAATTACATGCACACACATCATTAAGCACATATACGTTATTTTACGATGTAAATATATAATATACAGGGGTGGGTTTTTTTCCCTCCGGTCCCCTCAATAAAGCTGGCATGCCCACCTCTGCGAGTACTGGCGTTGCTTCCCCTTATCCGCGTCCATCTCCAGCTCTAGCTGAGACCGGGTGCTGCACGCGGGGCGTTTTTCTACGGGGGGACAAGGAGGACAACTTCACACACCCCGAACCCACCGCCAGCCCCCGGCGCGCGAGATCCCAGAGCGGAGGAACAAAAGCGAAGCGGCTCCGACCTACCCGACCCGTGGGAACTTGGGGTTTTTCCTGAAAATAGAGAGAAAAAAAAAAAAAAAAAGAAAAAAAAAAAAAAAAAGCAATGTGGTTTTTCTTTTTTTTAGCCCAGCTCACCCCCAAGCTGCCTGCAAAGCCAAGGGATGGGGAGCCGGCTGGAAAATCGGGGCTGAAATCCATCCCCTCGCCCCGGACCCTCCGCCTCTCAGCAAATTGCACGCCGGGAGGGACCAAAAACTTTTTTACCTCTCTGCTAAAATATCACTTTATAATCTCAAAGGCCTCGGGCTTGAAGCCGCTATTGCCTGCTCCAGCCTCCCCAGATTAAAAATCCCAGCTGATGTCCGAAGGACCGTGGGACCAGGGAAAAAAAGAAAACCAAACAAGGAGCATCCTCCGACCTTGCAGGGAATTTGCTGGAGAAAACGAAATAAAAATCTGCAAATTAATCATTCCTGGGTTAAAAAGCATCTTCGTCCGGCTTCACCGCAGCCACGCCGGCTCTAAGCTCCCCCCCGGGGCCCCCGACGTGGCCGGGAGATTATGGATGTATAAATAGTATATGGCTAAATATACGTCCAGGCAGACAGACAGACCTCTCTAAGCACCGCCACGGAAATTTGGGTCCCTCGCTAAGGCTGCCGCATTCCTGCCAAAGCGCGATGCAAAAATATTCCCCCGTTAGACCTTCCAGCCAGCGAGACCACTTTCTAGACAAAACCGGTTAATGCGGAAAGAGAGGAAAGGAAGGGAAAAAAGGAAAAAAAAAAAAAGAAAAAAAAAAAGAGGGGGGGAAAGGAATAAAAATGGTAATAATAGTAATAATAACCAACCCCCCCCCGCGCTTCTTCCGCCACCCCCTGCGTAAAGAAAAAAAAAAGCCATGAATAAATAAAAAAGCAAACCTCCCCCCCAAACATGCAACATCCACAAAAATAGGTACGTTCAGCTGCAATTAACTTTTCCATTAGACCATCCAGAGGGAGAGAAAAAGAGAAAATCCAGCGAAACGGGTATTTTCCTGGATGTTTCCCCCCTTTTTTCCCCCCTTTTTTTCTCTTTCCCCCCCCACTTTTCCTTCGTCCTCCTCGGCAAAGCGGGGGGGGGGGGGGGGGTGGGGTGGAGAGTGTAAAAATAAAATAATAACAATTAAAAAAAAAAAAAAGAGGTGGAAAAAAGGCGAAGTTTGGCGTTAAGTGAAGTTGAAATCCTCGACCTGGGAGGGGAGATGGGGGGGGGTGGGGGGTGGCCTTTTTTTTTTGCAGACAAAAAGGCCGGGGGATGGGTATGGAAGGGGGGGTTTAGGGGGGGGGTTTGGCCCGGCCGGGAGCTTCCCCCCCCCCCTTCATCCGCCGCCTCTCCCACATTCTCAGACGGTTTTATTAAAATTCGCAGACAAAAGGAAAACAAAAATGGCAGCCCCGGCTTATTTTTAAAACGCTAGGACGGGGACGCCATATTCTGCAGATCTGCGAGGAGGGGAAGGAAGGGGGGGGGTGTGACGAAAAAAAATCTAAAAAAAAAATAATAAAAATTAATTTAAATTAAAAAAAAAAAACGAAACGCAGAGCGGGGGGGGTGTGGGGCCGCCCCCCCCCCCAATCGCACCCGAGGGGGGGGGGTGGGGGGGGTCTGTGGTGTTTTGGAGGAATGGATGTGGGGGGGAAAGGGGGGGGAAGGAAGGGAAGAGGAAAAAGGAGGGGGGGGGGGGAGAAAAAAAAAAAAAGACACTTCCTATACCAACAGCCATGCTGCCCCCGCCCGCGTCCCGCCGGCTCCGCCGCACGGAGGAAGATGGGCGCCCCGCGCCGCCCGCCCGCCCCCCGCGCCCGCCCCCGCCGCCCGCCCAGCCCCGGGCCCGGCCGCGGCGCCGCCTTCCCCCTCCTCACCCGGGAGCGGGGGTCCCCTCGGGGTCCCCCCCGGCACCCCCAGGTCTCCGCAGGCCGCCGGGGGCTGCTCAGCCCCGCCTGCGTCCCCCTCCGGCCCCCGCCAGGTCCCCGCAGCTCCACCGGTTCTTCTCAGCCCGCCTGGATCCCCTCAGCCCTCCCAGGTCGCCTCAGCCCGCCTGGATCCCCTCAGCCCCCCTGGTTCCCCTCAACCCACCTGGATCCCCTCAGCCCCCCTGGTTCCCCTCAGCCCGCCTGGATCTCCTCAGCCCCCCCTGGGTTCTCCTTAGCCCGCCCTGGATCCCCTCAGCCCCCCTGGTTCCCCCTCAACCCACCTGGATCCCCCTCAGCCCCCCCGGTTCTCCTCAGCCCGCCTGGATCCCCTCAGGGCTCCCCCAGGTCTCCTCAGCCCCCTCAGATCTCAGCTCCCCCAGTTCCCCTCATTCCACCTGGATCCTCTCAGTCCCCCCTAGGTCTCAGCCTGCCTGGATCCCCTCAGCTTCCCTGGTTCTCCTCAGCTCACCTGGGTCCCCACAACCTGCCTGGAACCCTTCAGCCCACCTGGATCCCCTTGGCCTCCTCAGATCTCCTCAGGCTGCCTGGATCTCCTCAGCCCCCCCAGGTCTCCTCAGCTCCCACAGGTCCCCTCAGCCCGCCTGGATCCCCTCAGCCCCTCCAGGTCTCAGTCCACCTGGATCCCCTCAGCCTCCTGGTTCTCCTCAGCCCCCCCCAAATCTCTTCGGTCTCCCCCCAGATCTCCTGAGCCCCCCCCAGTTCTCCTCAGCCCCCCTCAAATCTCATCGCCGAGGTCCCCCTCAGATCTCTCCCTCCAGGTCTCCTCAGCCCCCAAATCTCCTCATCCCTCAGCCCCCCCCAGTCCCCCTCAGCCCCCTCTCCCTACCTCTGCAGCCCCATAGCCCCCCTCAGGGTGTCACCCCCACCTTTGCCCCCCCCCCCAGCCCCTTGGTGGGTCTCTGCAGACCCCAGGGTCTCCCCGAACGCCCCAGCTTTGGCAGCCCCTTGGGCCTCCCCATTTGCTTTCTTATCCCCACATTCCTTTTGCGGAGCATCCTTTTTCTTTAAAATTTAAATTTATTTCTCTGTTTTTTTCATCATTTTATCCGTGTCCCCCTCATCTTGGCCCCTCACTCCAAATCAGCAGCTACAACCCCCAGGGGAAGGAAAATGGAGGCAAATCCCACCTGGTTCCCCGCCTTCCCCAAGGTCCAGGGGATGATGGTGCTTCTGAGTTTCCAATTTAAAAACAACTTTTAAAAAAACACAAAACTGGGGATTTTTTCCACGCTTTCCCAAAATGGTCCATCATGTCAGGTCATTTAGAGGAGACAGATGCCCTGAACAGGTGGACCCATAATTAGCAAAGGCAAATGATGCTGCTGAGAGAGAGGTAGGGAGCAAAGAAGGACCAGGGATGGGGTGTGGTGGGATGGGATGAGCTTCCAGAAGGTCTCCATCAAAGTGTGGGTATTCTTCTGCCCTGGGTGAATGAAGAGGCATGAAGACACTGGGGAAGGTCCTGGCCAAAGTGGTGGTGCTGGGGCAGGGGTGCTGTCACCCCCCTGCTGACCCCTCAGGT